>NW_007727241.1:431321-443310 GCF_000696425.1 Galeopterus variegatus
GGCTTCCCCAACAGCCACGGGCCCGTTTCTCCGCAGGCGCTCGGACGAAGGCGCAGGGGCTAAGCTGGGAGGCGACGAAAGAAGAGGCTTTTCTCCGGAGCGGGACGCAGTTTTCGGACGCCGAGGGGCTGGCCCTCCCGCAGGACGGTCTCTATTACCTCTACTGTCAAGTGGGCTACCGGGGCCGCACGCCCCCTGCCGGCAGGGGCCCCCCGGGCCGCTCGGTCACGCTGCGCAGCTCGCTGTACCGGGCGGGGGGCGCCTACGGGCCGGGCAGTCCCGAGCTGCTGCTCGAGGGCGCCGAGACCGTCACCCCGGCCCTGGACCCGGCCGGGGGCCACGATTACGGGCCCCTGTGGTACACGAGCGTGGGGTTCGGCGGCCTGGTGCAGCTCCGGAGGGGCGAGAGGGTGTACGTCAACATCAGTCACCCCGATATGGTGGACTACAGGAGGGGGAAGACCTTCTTTGGCGCCGTGATGGTGGGGTGAGGGTCGCCCGCGTCCCTGGGAAAACGACTGCATGGTGCGAGTGGATGAATCGGACCAGATATTGGGGGCCCAGACACCCAGGACCCCATGGCAGTGGGAGACGTGTAGGAGACCGGAAACTGATTTTGAGCCTGATGAAATAAAGTAAAGCTTTAGTGCTGCCAATGCGGATGCTGAGATGCTAACGTGTCTTAATTCAGGATGGGTTTACAGGTGTGGCTTAAATATTCTCAGTATTTTTCAAAACAGTTCATAACACTGCCTATGGCCTTTGCTCCCAGGGGTAGTGGCCCGCTTGTCCCACCGACCCCTGACTCTGAATCACCAGGCCCCAGCATTAGTGCAGCTAGAAGGCAAAGGAAAGGTAACTCAAACTCCGAAGCATCTCCAAGCATCCCGACTCTCAGGGCTGCATGGTCCCAGTCAGACTTGGCAATACACTCTTTTCTCCTGGGTCCCTCCTGATAATGAGAGAGGTCATTACAAGGGAAGGCAAGCACCACTCAGAAACACCCAGCTGCACAGTAAACCCCTAATATGGCTGAGGAATGAAGCACTGAGGAGCCCATGGCTGCCCGAAGACCTCTTTAGCCCCTACCCCACAGTCAGCTCTTTTCCTGCAAGGAGCAGTAGCCAAGTCTCACAGGGTCTGCAGGGAGGAGGCTGAAGGAGAAAGTAGAGAGGGTGTTTGACATGGGTGGGGAGTGGGTGCCCGAAAACACCAGGAGGAGCCTGGGGAAGAGGGGGCAGAGGAAAATCTGATGCCATGGAGTCCCATCCAGGGTGGAATGGAAAGTCCTCACCCTTTGTTCACACTTTAGGTCCCATTTCCCCAAAGTGGGGGACCCTGGGATGAGTAACAGCAGTCCCCCGCTGATGACCTACTTTCAGCCCCAGGCTGGAGGAGGCAGAGGGTGACCCAAGGCCCTTTCTAGGTCACCCCAGTGGGTCACCCCACCCCGCAGCACATTGCACAGTTTTCCCCTGCCTGGCAACCCTGTGGCCGGAAGAAAACCCAACTTCTGAGCCCAGTGGGGGCTTCATTTCCGACTCCATATTTGTCTTTGACTCTGTCCAGAAGAGCCTTCTTGGGGGAAGGGGGTGCTTTTCTCTTTCAGTTCACCCATCTCACCCCCCCCAACATTCACCAAAAAGATCAGTGAGTCAAATCTAGCACCTTCACCCACATCTTATTCTTTGTTTTTTATTTTCTTCAGTCTGTCCAATTTCACCTACTGGGAGAATGGAAGGGGATAGAACAGCTGCCAGAATGCACTGAAAGCCCACTGTGCCAAGTGCCAAGAGCTGAGTGGGTGCTCTGATGGAGGCTGGGTCTTCTATTCTCATGCACCCCATATGCCTATGCAGTAGGCGTTCTGTCTCTATTTGATAGATAAGATTAAGTGACTAGTTCCGGATGCACAGTTAGGACAGGGGTGGGCGGGGGTCTGGGATTGGGTGATTTGGAGCCTAGATGGCTGAATCTCTGGAAGTCCCTTGGCTGTGATTCAGGTGCCTGAGAATGTGGCTCCTCCCCAGCTCTCTCAGGCTACAACAGCCGGAAACCTCACCTGAGCTGCAGGACTTTCCCAGCAGGGATTGGAATTCCCGGAGTTGGAAATTCCAGTTCCCTGATGAAGAGGTAATTAGGTTCAGGCTCCTGTTTCCTGGGAGAGGGGAGACGTTCCTTTGGGCTTTGTTTATACAGGGTCTCCTGGGCCCCAGGAGTCTAAGTTCTGAGGACTGGGTTGAGGATCTTAAGCCCTGTGGAAAGACGACTTCAGGGAGCCGCCACCCACCCCTAAGGAGAGGCACATGTAGAATCAATTCCATGAAAGAGACCATGTTTCTTTTCTAAGCAAACTTTATTTCTCGCCACTGACCGGTAGGACGATTACAGACAAAACTCCCCTGGGGAGCAGAGGTTCAGCGATGTAGCGACAGTTGGTCACCAAATCAGCATTATTTAGACAACTTGATCAGATAAATATTTTTTAAAAACATAAGCAAAAGGAGGTATAGAGGCCAGGAAGCTAGGTGAGAACGGCCTACAGTTCAGCTCCGTTTTCACAGAAAACACGTCTGAGTCAAGGCAGCTCCTGTATTGGGTCCCTCTGGTTACCCCAACCTCCCAAATAAATACATTCATCAGTAAATAAATAAATAATAAATAAATTATAAATAATCACAAGTGCAAACATAAATAGAGGGGCCGGCCCCATGGGGAGGGCTGGGCTCCATGTCTCAGGGAAGAGCCTGGAAACCTCTGAAGAGAGAAAGGCTTGAAGTCCATCATGTCAAGTTCTAGGTGATTCCTTCTCAAGGGATGTTCTGAAGCTTTCTGGCCAGAACCAAAGGCTCCCTGGTCCCCATATTCCAGATGTCCGAGGTTGAATTCAGGGACCAAAACCTGAGGCCCCCAGTGGGTTCTAGAAGCCCCAAGTTTGAATTCTTGGTGGTGCCCCATTATCCAGGCCACACATCCCTGCATCCTGGGTTTCTAAGTGGTTTGGTTGTTCAAAATGCTAAGCCTGGGGTCCAACTCTGAGCCTGTAATTCATTTTCTTTTTTTTTTTTCTTTTTTTTTTTTTTTCCCTTTTTGTTTTTTTTCGTGACCGTCAACGGATCGCAACCCTCAGTGTCGCGCCCACACCAGACCGGGACCAGCAACGGGATCGGGACTGGCAACGGGATCGCAACCCTCGGTGTTGCACCCGCACCTCGCTCAGCCAGTGAGCGGCCGGTCTGTATGTGGGATCCGAACCCTCGGCGGGAGCGTCGCCATGCTCCCAAGCGGCGCACTGTAGCAGTGCGCCACCGGGCTGGCCCCTGTAATTCACTTTCTAAGCTAGAAGAGGATGAGGGGGACTGAAGAAGCAGATAATAAAAGGATTGAAGTGGATTAGTGGTAGGGGAAGGATGAATGTCCATCCTCCTCACAGGGCAATGATCCCAAAGTAGACCTGCCCGGACTCGGCAAAGTCAAGATAGTTGGGCAGATTGGTCTCGGCACTGAGTCGATCACCCTTCTCCAGCTGGAAGACCCCTCCCAGGTAGATGGGCTCATACCATGGCTTGGCTTCAGCCCCCTCTGGGGTCTCCCTCTGGCAAGGACTCTTGATGGCAGAGAGGAGGTTGACCTTGCTCTGGTAGGAAACAGCAATGCGGCTGATGGTGTGGGTGAGGAGCACGTGAGTGGAGGGGCAGCCTTGTCCCTTGAAGAGGACCTGGGAGTAGATGAGGTACAGCCCATCTGATGGCACCACCAGTTGGTTGTCTGTCATCTCCACACCATTGGCCAGGAGGGCATTGGCACACCGGTTCAGCCACTGGAGCTGCCCCTCAGCTTGGGGGTTTGCTAGAGGGAGGGAGGGAGGGGTGAGTCAGTGTGACCCTGTCAGTTCACTCTCCACATCCTGTCCTCAAGTTCTGCCCACCCCCACATCCGGTTCTTGTCCCCTCTGTCTGTCTCCCCATGTTCCACCTGGCCATGAGATTCTGAGTATCCCTCTGAAGGCCTGTGCTCTTCCTCCACCCTCCCCTAGAGTTCAGCGAGTCCTCCTGCTGTCTCCAAGGTCTGTCTACCCTCAGCCTGGGTTCAGCCCCCAAATCCTATCCTTCCAAGTCCCATCTGCTCCTTCATCCTCAAGACATCCTCAGAACTCTTACCTACAACGTGGGCTACAGGCTTGTCACTCGGGATTCGAGAAGATGATCCTGGGGAGGAAGGAGGAAAGAAACAGGTGAGACGCTTAATATTCCCAGAAAGTATCCCCCTGCTTTGGGCCGGCCTATGGCTCGCTCGGGAGAGTGTGGTGCTGATAACACCAAGGCCATGGGTTCGGATCCCATATAGGGATGGCCGGTTAGCTCACTGGGTGAGTGTGGTGCTGACAACACCAAGTCAAGGGTTAAGATTCCTTTACTGGTCATCTTTTTTTTTTTTTAAAAAGAAACTATCCCCCTACTTTGACCTTCATTCCTCCTCCCCAAATCCAAGAGTCTAAATTTCCCCCACAGCTTCCTTCCCAGGACCACTCCCCCCTCCCTCCACCAACTCAAACCCAGGATGAGGAGAGAGGCTTTGGACACACTTACTGAGTGTCTGGGCCAGAGGGTTGATTAGATGGAGGCCATTTGGTAACTGTTGGGGAGAAGGAGAAGGATTAGCATCAGAGGAAGTCTCCCCCAAAAGAGAAACAGCTGGCTGCTTATGTAGCTTGTGCTCTCTGCCCAGATGTCTGGTTTTTCTCTCTCCATTCCTCCATTTATTCATCCATCCATCCATTCAACAACTCTTTCATTAAGTGCCTTCCATGTGCCAGAACTTTGTCTTCATCTCTCCTTATCTCTGTGTCCTCATCTGTCTCATTTTTCATATCTCCCACATCTCTATCCACATCTCTTTCTGTTTCACCATCTTTATTCATATCACTTATTTCTTCCCTATCTCTCCACCCACACCTCGCATTTGCATCTCTCTCCACATCCCTCTTTATGTAGGTACATCTGCTTGCCCATTCATTCATTCACCCCACAAATATTTAGTGAGCAATGTGTGCTGTTGCTTCATCTCTCTCTCTCTATTCCCCGATCTCTCTCCAAATCTCTCTACCTCCCCATTTTTCTCCACGTTTTTCCTTCCCACCCCTCCCCATCAGCCCACCTCTTTCCCCCACCCCATCTTTCTTGCTCTCTTTCTCCCCCTTTTCTTTGCTGGCAAGGCACTCACCTCTTCCCTCTGGGGGCCGATCACCCCGAAGTGCAGCAGGCAGAAGAGCGTGGTGGCTCCTGCCACAAGCAGGAAGGAGAAGAGGCTGAGGCACCAGCACTGCCTGGGGCCCTGGGGCCCCCCTGCCTTCTTGGGGAGCACCTCCTCGGCCAGCTCCACGTCGCGGATCATGCTTTCAGTGCTCATGGTGTCCTTTCCAGAGGGAGCCGGTGGAGCCCTGAGGCAGTGTGTGTGAGAGGGAGAGAACCTGCCTGACTGCTTGTCTGGGGGTGTGGCAGCTGAGGGTTATTTCCAGGGGCGTCTGGAGTTGCTTCTCTCCCTCTTGGCTGGTCCCCTTGTGTCCTCGCTGAGGGAGCTTATGCTGGCTGGGTGTGCAGCAGCTGCCTTTATATGCCCGTGGGGTGAGAGGAGGGCGGGGAAAGGCTCTCATTCAACCAGCGGAAAACTTCCTTGGTGGAGAAACCCATGAGCTCATCTGGAGGAAGTGGTAGTGGGCCCTACACCTTCTGTCTCGGTTTCTTCTCCATCGCGGGGGCGGGGGTTTGGAAAGTTGGGGACACCCAGGCATCAAGGATACTTCCCACCCTCCCTACTCGGATTCTGAGGTGGGCTTCCTGGGCCAGTTACCAATATGTGTGTAGGACTCTGGACCCCAGTTGCCCCCTGCCCTTCAATGCCTATTATTTCCATTTATGTTGGGGACCATGTCTGTGGCCTGTTTCCCTCTGATTTCCAAACAGGAGTTATGTGGGGGGTAGAACTAGAAATGGGAGGGGCTTCAGAAAGCTGAGTCCTTAAGGGAGAGAAAACTAGGGCAGGGGGCGCCATGCTGGGTGTTGAGGCTTGTGTCTGGGTCTCTGTGGGGAAAAGGAGCTGGGGGCAGGACAGCTTGAGACTTGGGGGCATGCCTTGGGCCTCTGGAAGGGCTGGGTGGTGGTAGCAGGGACAAGCCTGGGACAGCCCCGGGGGACTGCAATCAACCCTGGGAATTCACGGACCTGCTGGGGTGGGTCTTTTTCTTTCATTCTGACCAGGGACTCAGAGCTGGTTTCAGTTTTGGCTTCCAGGGCACTCTGAGGTCCCTGATGTTTTCATGAAGCCTCCACCCGTCAGAGCCCCGGTGCGTGGCCATGTCTCCTCAAATGTTCCCTGATTCCACACTCCCTAGTCCTGGAGGTTCTCCCATTCCAGAGGGCTCTGTGCATGGCCATGTCTCCCAGCGGTCCCCATACCCCACTCCCATAATTCTGGACATTTCTTCACCCTTTGGTGTGATCATTTCTCCCCAGAGACCTCCTGCAATGCCCATTCTGCAGAGCCCGTACTTATGGCCATACCTCCCAGGGGCTTCCTGGCCCCCTCCAGGCCTTGGACCCCCATTTTTCCTCAGTCTTCCCAGCTTATCCTTTGGTTCCTCTGCAGCAGGCCGGTGCCTCGCCTCCGTGAGTCAGCCACGTATCCCTGGAGCTCCTTGAGCCCCTTTATCTTCTTATTCTGCCTACAGCTCCTATCCCCTCTGAGGCCTCTGTCTCTCCCTCTATTCCTTAGAGAGACCTGGGACATCCTCCCCTCACAGACAGACAGACAAGCAGACAGCATTTCAGAGAAAAGAGGTTTATTGGGCTTCCTTGAGCTTGCAAATGTCTCCCTGTGGAATGTTGGATCAAGCAGCAGCTGGCTTTAAGAGCCTTTTGCATCCTTCTAGAGCCCTGCTAGAGACATACTTCTCTCTGTAGGTCAGCTTTGTGCCAATGCCCTCTCACTCCTCATCTCTCGGGCCTGTTTCTCTCTCTCTCTCTTCTGATGTTCTTCTATCATTCCCCTCTATCTTTCATAAATAAATAATTTAATTATCCCCTTCATAAATAGTCCCCTCCCGCCTCTAGTCAGCCCCAAGCTCCCCCATATGTCTGCTCCTTCTCCATGTCCAGGTCCTCAGCCGAACATCGGGGTGGTTCAGGGAGGTGTGGTCCCTGGGGGTGCCTAGACTTCCTTCTTTGAAAGCTGCAGGTGATTTGAGTGGGGAAGACTTGAGGCTGTTGGAATAATCAAAGGAGAGGTGCTGGTGACCTTTGAAAAGGTCAGAATGAAGGCAAAACGGAGAGAAGGCCTTGAAACCAATTTTTTTTCTTTCTGGATTTTTCCATGTTCTATACAGCAAAAGCTCCAAAGAAGACAGTACTGGGGCTGATGACTAGGTGGGAGATGCTCGTTGTGTAAGTGGACAGCTGGTCTCCCTGGCTGAGCAGGAACACAGCCCCACTGTACATGGAGTGCACCCAAGGTCTCTGCGGCCCTGTGCACACAAACTTCTGGGTGCTGAGGATAGGCACGAACAAGGGGTACTGGGGGGATAAGAGCCGGACCTCATGCGCCAAAAAGATAGGGGTGACCTTTGGGGAACAGGCTTCCCCAGAGAAGACCACCTGGGAGTAGACGAAATAGAGGCCATTGGTGGGGATCAGGAGGGAGTTGTTACTCATAGAGAAGCCATGTTGGAGGAAGGCACGATCCACATTCACTTTCCAGTGCAGCGAGTCCTGTGATCTGGTGTCTCCTAAAAAGAGCCATAGGGGGGGGTAGGGGTTGGGGGTCAAGGGTCTGGGTCAGAGGTCTCAATCCCTGAGGAAGCAGTCACCAGATGACTGAGTTCCTGGGGGAGGGATGGGGGAGAGGTGGGAGTGGACTGCCTCTGTGTTTTGGGGTGGGAGAAGTTAGGGGAGAGGTGAGCTGGATGTTTGGGTCCCTGAAGCAGGGTGGGTGCAAAGCTGGGGGCTACACATCTGGGAGGTCAGGTAGATGTTTACCAACGAGGTGAGCAGCAGGTTTGAGGGTGCTGGGGTCAGTCTGTGCAGCTGAGTGTGAGAGGCCGACACTGGGGAGCCCCTAGGGGAGAAGGGGAGAACAGAGTTGAGGGGGGCTCTAGGGCTCAAGGTTTGACTGGGCCATCCCAGCAGCCCCCATTCTCCTGCTGCCTCACCTGGGCCCCAGGCGGCAGGGCCAGCAGCAGCCCCAGAAGGAGGGGGAGGAGGAGGGCGCCATGTGCCCTTGGGAGGTAGAGACGTCCAGGTGGTGTCATGGGGAGAACCTGCAGGGAGAGAGAGAAAGTGAGTGGGGCGGGGCACACTGCGGAAGACAGACCTCCTGCCTGTGGAGACAGCCACCCCGAGAGACAAGGCGACAGACTGAGAAGGGGACAAGATGCAGTCAGGGAAACCCCAAGGTGAGCACAGGGAGACAGAGAGACAAGAAGGGAACAGAGAGATAGCAGCAGAAACAGGGAATGTGTGAAAGAGACAGAGAGAAAGAGACTGACAGATAGAGAGTCAGAGACAGAGGAACAAACCAAAACCAAATCCACCAGGGCCAGGCCCAAGCAGGTCAGGGACCCAGGCAGCAGGTGCAGGAGGGGCTGTGCCCAGGCGAGGGGAAGGATGCCACAGGGTAGGAGTCTCAGGCCCGGGAGGCCCAAGGAGATGGGGCTGGAGAGTCTCACCTGCTGTGCGGGGTCTCTGGGCCCGGCGGCTTGGGTCCCTTTATAGAGGAAGCGGCAGTGGCAGCGTGGCAGGTGGCGGGCGGGTTCTAGGTCGGGGCTGGGGCCCCGGGGAAGCCCCCGGGGCTTAGAAGATGCTGCTGTTTCAGTCGAAGGCAGGAAAGGCTGAGGCCTAGGAGAGAACCACAAGCTGGGGGCTCAGGCGACTGAGTTCTGGGAAAGGGAGTGGGGTCAGGGGAACCGGGGGCTGGGAGGGCCAGGGAGTAGGGTCAGGCTTAGGAGTTCCAGAGAAGGGACAGTCAATTCAGGGAGGAGGAAGAGGAGCAGGTGGGGTGTGGGCTGGAGGCCCAGTTCCCTGAAAAGAGATCATATATAACACCTCTGCACCCTCGGCTGGTTACAGGCTTCTCTCTTTGCCCATTTCCTTCTCTTGTACCTCCTGTCCTTGTCCTGAAAGACTCAAGTCACACTTGTCCCAGTTTGTGTACAGGTCATCTGACAGGCTTCATCTCAAGAAGTTCCATTATATACCTTCTTGCATGGTGCATACCTATTCCTAGTGAAAATATTAATTGAGCCCTCTCTCACTCTCAAAAGTATCCTGGTTTGGATGATAAAGTTTTTGGTCCCCTTACCCAGATGCCATGAATTCATGTATGATGAGGTCTCATCCCACTCCTGAAGGATGTCCTCCACTTCATCCAGACCTCAGGTGGCCTCCACAGATCAGATTTATATAACCTGGGATAAATACACACTCCAGAATCAATGTGGCAGACCACTTCCACAGTTCTCTGTAGGGGAAGCTTCAGAATTCCACACAGGAGGGGCTTAAGGGTAGTGACCTAGGCTGGGGTGGGGACAGCGAAGGGATTTGTCTTGAAGCTTCATTGGCAGAGCCAATACACTGTTTTAAATTGTTCAAGATTGGGGCCGGCCCGTGGCTCACTCGGGAGAGTGTGGTGCTGATAACACCAAGGCCCCGGGTTCGGATCCCATATAGGGATGGCCGGGTTGCTCACTGGCTGAGCGTGGCGCTGACAACACCAAGTCAAGGGTTAAGATCCCCTTACCGGTCATCTTTTTAAAAAAATAAAAAAAATAAAAAAAATAAATTGTTCAAGATTTGTTCCTTTTTATTAATGTATAACTTAGGGGCAGTGAGGTTTGTATTTCTCAGGTGTGCAACTGATGAATTTTTTCATCTGTATTTAGCCATGTAGCCACCACCCAGTTCCACATGTTTTCAGGTCCCCGGGGTATACTCTCATGCCTTTCCCAAGTTGATACTTCCAAAGATAACCAACCGCTCTCTGACCTCTATTACTGTAGATTAGTTCTTCCCGCTTTTGTGCTTCATATGAATAAAATCACACAGAATGAGCTTGTTTGTGTCTGGCTTCTTTCACGCAACATCACGTTTGTGAGATTCGTCCATGTGGTTGTGAGCATTGGTAGTGCTGTTTTGTTGTTGTGATGTAATATTTTATTGCATGGATATACTCTAATGCATCCTTTTGCTAGTGGACTTTTGGCTTGTTTCTAGGTTTTGGATGATATGAACATTCTTGTACATGAGCCAGTTTTTACTAAGCTTGTAAGTTATAGGTTTTTAAAAAAGTAAAGTTTCTAAAGATGATTTTGTTCTCTTCTCATAAGATTGAGATAATACCAATTGCCAGCCTCAAATATTATTATTACCGTTATTGGTGTCGGGATTTCATTCAGAGGGTTTTAGAGGAGCTGGTGGTGACGGAGGCTGAGGCCCACTGTTGCTTTGAGCACACCAATGCTCTGCTCAGGCACAAGGTTCCTAGAGATCTTGGTGTGCTATGGCACAATAAGTAACATTCGGCGTGTGTATGAGCCACTCCTCCTGCTATCCTCTCCTACCTGGGCCCTGCAACTTATCCTCTCTTACTTCACTAGTCTTAGCTATTGTTCCTTTTCATTCTGCAGGGATGGAAAGGGGTGATCTCTCTTCTCACCCATTATAAGGGTCACAGCCAACAGTCCTATAACAAAAGACAGATTAATAAGAGAAAAGCATAATAAATTTATTTCATATAAGTTTTACATGACACAGGAGCCTTCAGAAATGAAGCCTCAAAGATCCAGGGAAAACCATCTATTTTTATGTTTAGATTTGATGAAGAATGAACAGCTGCGTAGAAATGTGACTGGACAAAAAAAGTCTGATCTAATGGAAATAGACAGAGGGGGAGAAAAACTCAGAAAGACCTTTCTGTTTGGATTCTTCTTGGCCTCCCTATGTGGCATTCCTTCCTCCCAGGTATAGACCCTTCTGGAATGACGGTCTTATGACCTACTATCAGATAAGATAGGTCAGAGAATTTCTTTATGGCCAGCTATTACACAGAAAGGTGGGGAAAGGTTAGAGGAATATTTCTAGGTTCTATGGCTGGCTTAGGGGAAGAGGAGTTCTAGTTTCTATAGCCTGCCTTGGTGGAGGAAAGGGAGTGAGACACAGGAGGGCAGGAGAGGCCTTGGTTCTGAGGCGAATTCTGAGGCCACTTCTGAGGCCTTCCAACCTTTAGATCAAAGTACTCAGAATGCCAAGGCACCATACTTTGGGGTATCATGTTCTGAGTCCCAACAGTTCTCATTCCACCTCTTTAGCTCCCTCTCCACTCTACAAATATTTATTGAGCACCTTGTACAAGGCATTGGGGACAAAGATGAGAAAGATGGTCCCCTGACCTCCAGGACCTCAAAGACAATAAAGTGGGATAATTTTCATGACAGTGGGCTTATGACAGCCCACGGAAAAGTCGTCGAACCTGGCCTGGGGGAGAGGTGATTTGGGTGTTCATTATCAAGGCAAAGAAGAAGGGGGGAAGCATTTCAGATGGAGGAAAGTGTGTGTGCGAAGACGGGAGGTGAGAGAGAGCATGAAGTATGCTGAGACGTGCAGCTGAGTACAACTTGGGAGGTAAGCTGAGAACATATCCTGGAGGGTTTAAAACCAAGAAAAGAAGTTTGGATTTCATTCTAAATATGATGGGGAGCCACCAAAAATTTTAAGTGAGAGAGGGACCCCCCCAGATTGGGATGTTAGAAAAATGAGTCTGGAAGCTACACTGAGGCATGGGTTGGGGTATGGGGGTTAGGGGACTAGGGAGGAAGCCAGAAGCATGGAGACAAGCTAGGAGGGTTTTTTGACAACCCAGCAAGATGACAGGGGCCTGCATTTATATTGAGGTAGCAGCAGGAGAATGAAAAGGAGAGAGTTTCTTTTTCTTTTTTTTTTTT
>NW_007727241.1:444211-445473 GCF_000696425.1 Galeopterus variegatus
ACCGCACTCTACTGAGTGAGCCACGGGCCGGCCCCAAAAGGAGAGAGTTTCTAGGCAAAACCTATGGGTCCTGGTGGCTGATCAGATGTGATGGAGAAAGGAGGGAAGTTATGGATGCCTCTTTTAAGTTTCTCGGTCTGTATCTTGTTCTCTTAACCTTATTATCTCTTGTGTCACTGTTGGTTTCCCTCTTGGCCCCTGCTCCTTTCCTTTTCTCTGTGTCTCTCTTTCTCTTGGGGTCCATTTTCCTTCCTGTTATCTCTTTTTCCCTCTTTGATGGTATGAGCTGATGGGCTGAGAGACCCCAGCTAAACTATATTAAAATATAAAATGGTATTGCAATTAACAGAGAGAAACACAGGGTCAGAGAGGAAGACTGGAGGGATGCAAAGGGGAAGGCAAGAAGGAGTGAGGACGAGACACGAGAGACAGAGAGGAAGGAAGGGCAAGAACCGGGCTGAGGCTCGGTGTCACGAGCATTTGTGATGTGCTGGAGAACGCTCCCTTGTGATGGGCCAATCTTGGTTTCAATCTCACTTTCGGAGGTTGTGTGAAATTTGGTTTCTTTCTTGAGGAGGCCAGCAGTTGGTTTGGGGCTTTCCCTGGGTGGGATGGCTGATGACTGGAGTCTTGTGTCCCAAACTCAGGGAAATTCAGTCTTTATAGTGGTCTCTGTGGAGAAATTAGTGAACTCTCTGAGGCCACCAAATGAGGCTGAAATGACATTAGCCTGAAACTTGAATTTAGCCTCAAAACCCAAGTTGGGATTTAATACCAACTTCGTCCCTAGCCCAAATTTAACCTCAACCCAAATCACAACTCAAACTCAACCCCAACTGTAACCCTAACCTCAAATCTAAACACATCCCAATATATAAACCCCTAAATAAAACATATCCTCTAAACCAACATGACCATTTCTAGGACTAATTTTGAAACTAACATCACCATTCCTAACCCTAAACTTAAATCTGACTCTAAATGTAAGTCCGATCGGAGTCAAAAACCTAAAATTGAACCTTATCTTGCTTTACCCTATATTCATCCATCCCTCCATTTAGTAAGTATTTGTTGAATGCCTACTATGTGCTGGGCATGTTCCAGGCAGTAGGGATACAGACGCAAATAAGTCAGAAGAGGCCCCAGCACTCTTGGAGCTGATATTCCAGTGAGGAAAACAGAAAGGAAATAAACTGGAGATGTCAGCAAGTAGTGCTACGAGAAAATAAGACAGGATGATGTAAGAGTGGCAGCAAACTATT
>NW_007727241.1:446341-447301 GCF_000696425.1 Galeopterus variegatus
GTCAGCAAGTAGTGCTACGAGAAAATAAGACAGGATGATGTAAGAGTGGCAGCAAACTATTTCACATACACTAGTCAGCAAAGTACTCTCTGAGTAAGGCAGTGGCATTGAAGAGGAGACCCAAATGACAAGAGCAATCAGGTGAAAGTTTGGGAGCAAAGCTTTCCAGGCTAAGGGAACAGCTACTGCAAAGGCTGGAAGGCAGAGACGAGCTGAGGGCGTTGAAGAACAGAAAGAAGGTCAGTGTGGCAGGAGCAGAGAGAGACTGGGAGGGGGCGGGAGGTGAGGTCAGAGAGGAGGGCAGGGGCCAGGTCACACAATGCGAGGAGGGGTAAAGCGTCTAGCTTTTATTCAACTGTGGGAAGCCTTTGGAAGGTGTCAGAGTGTGTGTGTGTGTTTGAGAGAGAGAGAGGGAGAGGTGGAGGTGATTGGATTTGTTTTTAAAAGGTCATCGTGGCTCCTGTGTTTAGATTGGCTTGTTTGTAGGGGACAAGAGTGAAAGCAGGGACACCAGTTAGGAGGCAATTGCAGTAATGCTGAAGAGAAGATGGTGGCAGCCTTGGAGATGGAGAGTAATAGACAAATTTAGGGTATATTTCAGAGGTACAATCAACAGGACTAGATAATGGACTGGATGGACAAGAGGAAATGGGGAGACTGGAAGAGAAGCAAGATTCTGACGGGATGGGAGAACCAAAAGTTGTCTTTCAGATGTGTTAAGTCTAAGTCTACCACACACACATGCAAATGGAGATGTCACTTGGCAGTTGGGTACATGAGTATGGATTTCAGAGGCAAGGTCAGAGCTAGAGAGGAAAACTGGGAGTTGCCAGCATGAAGATGGCATTTAAAGCCACGGAACTGGAAGAGATACCTTATCTTGTACATCCTTGTAAGACCCCTTCCCAGGTATTTGTGTTTTCCCCCACAATAAATGCAATGCCTCTTCCATTCTGAATT
>NW_007727241.1:448427-450426 GCF_000696425.1 Galeopterus variegatus
TCTTCTCCATCAACATCTGTACTATGCTCTTAACAGCTTGCATATCTAGGTCAGTTTTTCTCCGTATCTCATCCTCTACCACCATCTTTAGTGACTCCATACCACACAGATCAGATGAATCTTACACTCTGGCCTCTCCATTCTTCACCTTTTTCAACTCCAACATGTTTACAGTCTTTTTCTCTGCTCCACTTTAGCCAGGAATAAACAAAGTTGCACCTTGAACTTCAGAATCACTTAGAAATGATACACTTACATGATCTTGAACTCTGAATTTTTCTTCTCCTCACAAAACCATCCATTTTCTATATCTCCCACTCTCTCCTTCCCATTGATTCAGTTCTTTGTTCTCACCTAGACTTCCAGCTTCATCTACTTTCCTAGTTTTCCTTATTGATTTCGTTTGACATGTACTGCATGGTCAATAATTTCAACTAGTATTTTAGAATCTCTCACCTACCTGATGCTCTACCAAGACCTTGAAAAACTTGACTTGGGTAAACTCGATGGTCTCATTCTTGGATCTTTCTTTTAGGCTGCCATGTATTGCAGGAGAGAGTCCTGTCGCCATAAGAGGCCTACTACTAATCTTGGCCATCTAACCTCAGAGTCCTCAGTGTTCCTTGACAAAACTTTCAATCATTCTTTATTGACTCTCCATTATACTCCTGCAGGTGATGTTCTAAATCTCCAGGCCTCTACGCCTTTCACCCTACCTCTTCACTCTCAGTTGCTGATGCCGTCATCTTTTTTATTGAGTTTAAGGCCATCAAGGTGGATCTTACTTCCCTCTTTTCCCTTCACTGTTATTTGTATTCCATCTTTCCTTTTTTCTTGACCCAGAGTACTCTTTCTTTTTTCCAAGGCTGATCCTTTCATCTGTACTCTTTACCCCACTTCCTGTCTTTACCATACTTTTTTCACCCCTTTCTTATATTTTCAGTATGTTTCTATCTTTACGTGCCTTCCCTTCATCTTACAAACATTCAATTTTCTTTTTTCAAATAAACAAAAAATCCTTCTCTGGACTCTTTCTCCCTCAGATATTCCACCTCTCACCTTCCCTTTCTGTGCAATATGTTGAGACTAGCCTCCTTAACGAAACACTTTTTCAAGAACTGGTAAAATTTTCCTCATCTGTAAGATTTGTGGGTAGAGCTAANAAACACTTTTTCAAGAACTGGTAAAATTTTCCTCATCTGTAAGATTTGTGGGTAGAGCTAAGAGATGATTCTTAGTTGTCTTCTGTACTCACCACTCTATGGCTCTGCACCCACTGCCTCCTTTTTCTCTCCTCCCACTCATTCCTCAACCCATGTAAAGTGATTTCTGCCCCTCTATTAAATGGAAACTGTTTTCTCCAAATTTGTAATCATCTAGTTTCTGAACCCAAAGGATCTTGTCAACCCTCACCTTCTAGATCTTTCAAAGCTTCAGACATGGCTGCCTGGTCTCTGCTCAGCACACGCCTCCCTTGCCCTTCTTCTCTGACTGCTTCCCCAACCTCTCCCCTTTCTTGGTTCTCTTCCTTTGATCATCCTCAGGGTTCTTCTGGTCACTCCACCCTCATTCTTTTTTTTTTTTTTTTTTTTTAANACTGAAAGGGCTGGCCTGTGGCTCACTTAGGAGAGTGTGGTGCTGATAACACCAAGGCCACTGGTTCAGATCCCTTCATAGGGATGGCTGGCTTGCTCATGTGGGAGAGCGTGGTGCTGACAACACCAAGTCAAGGGTTAAGATTCCCTTACCGGTCATCTTTAAAAAAAAAAAAAACAAACAAAAACGTACTGACTGAATATCTGAAATTGAACTCCTCACCTTGCTCCTTGGCCACGCTCCTCCTTCTTGATTTAAGTCATCATCTTTCCAATCCCCAAGGCTCAAAACTTGGAGTTATGTAAGACTCCTCTTTTCCCACTGCCACCAGCCAATCAGTTATCATGTCCTAATGTCCCCTTGAATTTATAAAATTTGTTCCCTCTTTTAATGCTGTTAAGGG
>NW_007727242.1:0-1986 GCF_000696425.1 Galeopterus variegatus
GTTGGAAACTGATTGAGTCATGGAGGTGGATCCCTCATGAATGGATTAATGCTCTCCCTGGGAGAGAGGGGAGTAATGAGTGAGTTCTTGCTCTATCAGTTCCTGTGAGAACTGGTTGTTTATCGGACCCTGGCACCTCCTCTCTCTCTCTCTCTCTTGCTTCCTCTCGCCATGTGATCTGCTTGTACCCACTGGCTCCCTGCCACTTTCCGCCATGAGTAGAAGCAGCCTGAGGTCTGTGCCAGATGCAGGTGTCCCAGAATCGTAAGCCAAGTAAACCTCTTTCCTTTATAAATTACCTAGTCTCAGGTGTTTCTGTTATAGCAACACAAAACAGCCTAAAACATGCACAGTGAACTTTGAAATCTCATGGTTTAGTACCTAAGAAGACACATTTTTAAGTTGGAGAGACTGCGGCTCTCACAGAAGTGTTATACCCACTGACTATGGGACTCTGGGAAATTGCTTACCCCCCGCTGATCCTCAGTTTCCCATCTGTAAAATGGAAACAATAGCAATAACAATAATACCAATGTTCAGGGCTGTTGGGCAGATTGGATAAAATACCGAATGTACAGTGTGTAGCATAGTGCCTGACAGATGGTAGTAAGTCGTAACTATTATTGTATAATAATTATTATAGTATTTTAGGTAAACGAAATGAATGCACGTGAAATAATTGCAGACAGCTAGTAACCAGGTAACCCAACATGCCTATGCCTAGAGCCATCAGGCAGGAAAACATTTTCCCTTGAAATATGCCTCATTTGTTGTCACAAAGGAAGTGTACTATACTACATCTTCTGGAGTTTTCCCAGTCAGGGTGGCCCAATTGTTGCTACAACTTTCAGGTCTCTGGGAGACTAAGAGTACCTGTTCAGAATCTGGCTGGCTGGAATTGAATGTCTGTATTGAATATCTGTGCCCTCACTTACTAGCTGTGGGGATAACGATAGCACCCGCCTTAGAGTACTATCATGAGGGCTAAATTACATAGTTCATGTGAAGTGCTCAGTTCAGTAACTGGCACATAGCATGTGCTTATTTAAAAAGTAGCTGTTTTTAATGGTACAGGGCTTTCAAGGCAAACCAGCTACTCTCGGGGGATCATGCATTCGTATACTCACTCAGCAAATGAATGTTGAGACCCTGCTATGTGTCTAGGGATGACCTTACTGCTGTGAGCCATGCAAAGAAAGACCATCTCTTTCCTTCTAGGAGCTTAGCTATGGTAATGCTTAAAACAAAAACTGTCATGAGATTATTTATTGTGTGTCAAATATCAAGTAACACATAGTAAACACTAGAACTTATGGGGGGAGAAAGCAAGGAGGATTTCATGAGGTAGGGATAGACTGATTTGAATAAGAAGGAGTGGTCTTGAACAGGGAGAGCTGACGCAGAGCCAAGGCAGAGAGGACAAATGCAAATTACAAATAAGTGCAAATGGCGTGTGCCTGGAGAGCAGACTAGGACAGTCTCCTTCAGAAGTCATAGCATTATGACCCAAGGGCTGGCTCCATGACACTGGGGAGGGGATGCAGTTATCAAAACTCTGGAAGGGTGCAGGTGGGCATAGCATAGTGGCCTCAAGAAGACTGCTCTCGGGGCAATTTCAGATCTGAAAAAACAGCCCAGATGAGGGTTGCCATGGGTTGCATGCATAGACCCTCTCCTTTTCATTTTGTCCCTGTGATTTGACATTTTGGAGCTTTTTAGGAAGGGGAAGGAGACAGGGAATTAAGAATGAAGAAACTATCATCACAATGCACCTGCCACAGAGACCCTGCATCTTCCATCCCCCATCTCCTAGCCCCTTCCAACCCAAAGCCGTAACCTTGAACTTGGTCACCACTATACATCAAAGATGCTAACTTAGAAAGGATCAGGAGGACAGGAGGAACAGAGAACTGAAAAACAAACAAATAAATAAATAAAAGGAAAGAAGAGAGGGAAGAGAGAGAGTGGCGAGAAACTGAAAGAGAA
>NW_007727242.1:3179-14113 GCF_000696425.1 Galeopterus variegatus
CAACTTACACTGTGCTAGGTATTACAGAAAATACAAAATACTTTTGAGAAATATTCCATGTTCTCAGGAAACTTACAATAATAATAATGCACATGAGAGTTTCAGTCAAGATGGCAGAATAGACGGTCCCCAGTATCACCCTCTCCCACAAATCAGCCAATTTACAACTATAAAAATGTAACAACAGCCAAGCTGGGGCTGCTGGAGCTCAGGGGAAGAGGATGGGAGACCTACGGAGTTCATGAAGATGGGAGAAACCACGATGAGAGAAGGAAAAAATCTGCTTGGAGCGTTTCGGGCTGCGGCTGCTTTAAGACTGGAACTGCTGAGTGCACAGAGCAAGGGCAGGCAGAAGCCACAGCTGTGCCCTTCGGATGGAGGTGCTTGGAAACAGCAGGGGAGAAGAGGACCTTGGTGGCCCCCAGGATAGCAAGACCCCTAATAGGGTCCCATGGACCCGTGCAGGATTGAAGAGCCAGAACAGCTGAAAAAGGGGAGCCATTCCGAGGCTGGTGAGTGCAGGGCCCCTCCTGTGGGAAGTGTTTGGAGCACAGGCAGTGGTGGAGACAGGCCCACTGGGAGAACACTGGGACACAGCAAGGACAGCTGATCCACCCCCCAGTCAGTGCANGGGTGCAGTCTGATGAAAAAACTCAGGCCCAGATCAGTTTCTACACAACCCAGGTGCACTGGGTCTCTGGAGAGTTGGAAGTACCTATAAGGTCAACCATTAAACCCCCAGTTGCACAAAAAGTCTTCCCTAGGGAAACAGCAGCAAAGCAGCAATTTAGCTCAACCACACAGCTCAAGTACTGGTTCCCATAGGAAGTTCCCATTTTAGAAGTAAGCAAAGGATACAAAATTAGTTCCAGCCCAGGCACACCACCAGCACCTTGGGCTCTCCCGGGAGCCTGGGGTCTGGAGCCAGGGACTGGACCCCCTGCCTACAACCAGGCACACCACCAGCACCAAGGAGCATGCCAAAAACATCACCTCCATGTGAGTCGTATGTAATAATAATAATAATAATGCATATGAATTGAACACCTACTCTGTGAATAACTCTAGTCCTCAGTGGTCTTTCATTCCTTTGTGCTTTTGTTCTGTCTGTCCATTCCTGGCAGACTCAGCATACACTACCTTGTATTGTTGCTTATCTGCTTGTTTATATATTTATTTTATCCTAGCCTACAAAAGGCCTGGATCAGTTATATTAAGCTGTTTAACAGACTATTGCAAAATTCTTTGGCTTAAAATAATGACCATTGATTTAGTTCATGATTCTGTGGGTCAGCAATTTGGGCTGAGCTCAGCTGGGTGATTCTTCTGGTCTGGGCTGGATTCATTCAATGTATCTGCAGTCAGATGCTATTTTGCTAGGTAGCTGTACTTCTGGGGTTAGATGGATGCTGACTAGGACATCAGGGGTGACTGCACAAACATGGTTTCTCATCTGGCAGATTGGTTCAGGCTTGTTCACTTGGCAACTTGGCAGAGTTCCTAGAGAACTAATGGAAATGTGCAAAGTCTCCCAAGATCTAGGCTCAGTACTGGCACATCATTTCTGCTGCTTTCTATCAGCCAAAGCAAACACTGGGTCAGTCCAAAATCAAGAGGGGAGAAAAACAGACTTCATCTCTTGATGGGAGTAGCTGCAAAGACACATTGCAAATGACATGGATACAGGAAGGGATTTACTAAAGCCATCATACTCTATCTACTCTGGTCTGTAAAGCTTCTTGTGAGAGATGCTATGTGCACATTTTTACATTCTTGGAGCTGGGGGAATAGCTTGCCCTTACTTATGTTATAGGGGGAAAAAAAAAAACAGTGGAGGAAAGCAGGGAAGATCCCTAAGGAAGGACATTTAAAGTTGAGATTTTTAAGGATGAATAGGGGCCAGCTAAGTGGAGAGCATTCTGGCCAGAAAGAACTCCATGCAGAAACTTCTGAAGTTGGAAGGATCCTGGGACATCCAGGAAGAGAAGTAAGGAGTAAGGTGGGAGAAGGGCTGGGCTGGGCATGGAGGGGAGGAGACACTGTCACAGGCCTAGGCAGGTATCATAATTGAGGGCCTTATAAACACTGATGAGAATTTGGACATTATCTTAAGAGCAATGAGAAGTCATTAAAGAGTTTTAAGCAGGGGGGAGAAATGATGAGACCTGTGTTTCTAAAAAATCACTTTGACTGCAGTATGGATTAAAGGAGATGAGAGTGAAAATGGGAGTAATAAAGTCCTGTTGTAAATTTGCAAATGCCTCTGGCAAGACTAAAGGGTTGTCCACTACTCATGCTTCAAGGAAGTGCTGCAGGACAGAGATTCTTTTTCCCCCCAGCTGAGAGCTGTACAA
Source organism: Galeopterus variegatus (assembly GCF_000696425.1). Taxonomy (NCBI): domain Eukaryota; kingdom Metazoa; phylum Chordata; class Mammalia; order Dermoptera; family Cynocephalidae; genus Galeopterus; species Galeopterus variegatus. The sequence goes on from NW_007727242.1 coordinate 5,534, forward strand.
ATGGGAGGTCTGTTTAGGAGGAGATGAAAAGAGAATTTGCTGGGGAGCACACTCAGCTTTCAAGCAATGTGTAACCCCACCAATATCATAGCCATGAAGAACAACAGGCAGTTCATAGATTAAGATTCTTTTTACCTTTCTATTAGCAGAACTAATCATTTGCCTTTAAGTAAGACATTTCATTTTCATTAAAGTAATAGCCACGATATGTAAGAAGAAATTAATTTCCAGAAGGACATTTAAATCGATCTCATTTCCTGTCAGTTCTGAGGTTAATCTACCTCTTACCTTTACTGACATCTAATGATACCTGCCATTTATTAAGCTCCTACTATGTGCCAGGTGATTTACATAGTTTATCTCCTATGTTTCTTATGACAACCTCCTTAGGTGGATACAATCAACTCATCTCATAGGTGTGACTACAGAAGGTCCATCACTTCTGCAAGGGGACGTGAGGTAAGGACAGAGCTGGAATGTGAAGCAGACTCCTCTGATCCCGACACCCGTAGTAGCTATCAATCACTCCTTAAGCCTCACAATGTGCCAGGTGTGGGGTTAAGTCCTTGGTTTATCTTATCTTGTTTCACCCACCCAACAACCCTTTGAGATAGGTGTTACTATTATCTCCACTTTACAGATAAGGAAAATAAAGTTCAGAAAGGTCACATAACTTGCCCAAGGCCACACAGCTAGCTCTAACACCAGAATCTATGTTTCTATCTGTAACATACAGTCTCCCATGTTCTTACAGCTACACCATATTGTTATGAGAAACAGGTTTTTCTTAAATAAATGTTCCTGAATCCCCCCTAATCCCCCTGTGCACAAAGCTCTGAGTAATGGATATAGTTAGTACTCTTCTCTTGTGTCAGTTGTAAGCTCCTGGATGGCAGGGTCTGTGTCCTAAACCACTCCCTCCCATCCCCCCAGTGCCTAGCAGTATTGATCAAAGTCCAGAATTTTATTAGATCTGTGCTGGTTCTTCTGAGTGGTAGTGCCATCTTTCATCTTTAGCCTTGCATATATGGAAACGCAAACTGAGTTTTCTGTGCAAGTCTTCCTAGCAAGCTGGCCAGGCAGGTCACCAGCCCCTCCAGCTGCATCTATCAATATAGGGATGGATCATTTCCAGTCTCAGAACAATGACCGCCCAGTCCACACCCCCTGCCTCCTCCAGCTGCGAGGTGCCTCGGGGAGCCAGGGGCTGCACTTGGAAGCTGCGTCTCCACCAGGTCGTCAGTCACCAGCGTGAGAGGCTGGGCTCCGGCTCCTCAGGCAACAATATCGGGAGGAATAATGAGCTGCTCTGGGGGAGGTGAGAGCTTTCTGATTAAGAGACATATGGGGCTGTCACAGTGACAGATGTAACCAAAGGCCCCTTTGCCACGACACTGCCCCAATGACCTTGACTCCCCCAGCCCCACCCCAGGTCTGCCTGTCTCTTGACACTGATTTTGAATGGCAGGGTGGTCAGAGGCAGGAATAGAAGACCATCCAACCAGTGGGAGAAGGGAAATGCCATAATGCTACTGTGGGATGTTATTTGGATGTTAGCTTTATGATTCACATTGAAAAGCCCCTCGGATCCACTTTATTTACCTGTATTATGAGAGAATTAGAGTTCTTTAATCATTAGAGATGTAATGTCCATCATGTGTAAAATGTAGGTAGTGAAAATACCCATTATCATAGGAGTGGTGGAGAGAGCCCTGGGCTTGAAGTCGGAAGACTTGGATTGAAACCAAGCTCTTTACTCACCATGTAACTTTGGTTAAGTTACTTGGCCTCTCTGAGCCTCAATATTCTCATGTTTAAAACAAAAATAATAAATGCATATCTTATGAAGTTTTTGCAAGCATCAAAGGAACCAGCATGTATGTGAAGCGCGTAACACAGTATCTAGTACAGAATAGGTGTTCTGCAAACATTTATTGATGTGGTTATGAGTTTTGAATGAAGTATTACCAGTGAGTGAGATAATTTTACACTGAAAGACACGATCCAGAGTTTACTCTTAGAATGGGTGTTAGCACAAGCACTGCTGTCAGTATTAGTGCTGGTACTGGCATGAGGATGTTCTCTCTAAGGTAACTTTTAACCTTTAACATCACTGGATAGAGGGGTTGGTTCTTAATACGCAGCTGGTCTAAAAGTCTGAAAGTACAGGGAGGCCCACCCCAGGTCTGCTCCTATGTCCCCACGGCTGTGCAAGACACAGTGGGCCTCTGTTCAGGTCAGAGCAAAAGTGACCAGCAGAGGAACTCGGAGGACAAGAAGAAGACATGGAGAAGCAGGAAGAGACTGTTTAGGGGCAGAGAGAGGCAGGTGTCTGCTGCCTGTGCCAAGGACATTGTTGCTCCAAAACTGGAGCTGTGCATTAGATGCCAAACTTGCACAGAAAACTCATTAGGGGTGAAGCTGGCTGGGGCAGGGGTGGAGGTGAGGGGAGACTCAGGAGAGAAGAGGTGGAGAAGAAAAAGAGGAGGAAGAAGGATGTGGAAGAAGCTGGCGTAGAGAAGAATGTGAGGCACAGAAGGAGAAGGAAGGCCATCTTGTCCTTTCACTTTTTTTTTTTTTTGTCTTTTTCCGTGTCCGGCAACGGATCGCAACCCTCAGGGTTGCCCCCGTACCGGCCCAGGGCCCGGCAACGGGATCGCACCCCTCAGCATTGCCCCCGCGCCTCGCTCAGCCAGCGAGCGGGAACCGGGCTGCATGTGGGATCCGACCCCTGGGGGGGGAGCGCCGCCGCGCTTCCCAAGCGGCGCACTATCCAGTGCGCCACCGGGCTGGCCCATTGTCCTTTCACTTTTTTTTTTTTTTGTCTTTTTCCGTGTCCGGCAACGGATCGCAACCCTCAGGGTTGCCCCCGTACCGGCCCAGGGCCCGGCAACGGGATCGCACCCCTCAGCATTGCCCCCGCGCCTCGCTCAGCCAGCGAGCGGGAACCGGGCTGCATGTGGGATCCGACCCCTGGGGGGGGAGCGCCGCCGCGCTTCCCAAGCGGCGCACTATCCAGTGTGCCACCGGGCCGGCCCATTGTCCTTTCACTTTTTGAAAACCTTCCAAGAATCCTCATTGCCTGCAAGAGACAAGCCAAGTTCCTCTGGCCAGGCACATGTCCTATAAGGTCAGGTGGCATCAGCTCTTGGCCTGTCTCCACACATCTGTGCTCCAGCTACAGTGGCCGGGCAGCCATCAAGACACCAGGGACTTCACCTTCACGTGTGTCTTAGGCCTACGGCTCCTCCTGGGGGAATAGCCATTTAGCTCTTTCTTGTTTCAGGAAACTACTATGCATCCTTCCAACAGCATCTCCTCTGCGACACCTTTCCTGAGTCCCCAAGGCAGAATTAGTCTTTTCCTCCTCCGGATGACACCGGGACCCTGCACGTACCTCAATGGCATTTGGCAATATTTCATGACTATTTGCTCCCCACCCTGTCTCCTGCACTAGATGGAGCTCCTCAGTGGTGGGATCTGGTCCTGTTCATCTTTGAACTCTGACACTTGAGCTGCAAGGCCTGGAACACGTGGTGTTCCACAGTCATATACAGAGTGACAGCACAGAAGAGGATTGGGACGAGAACATCACTAGGGAAGAGAAGAGGAAGGAAGGAAAGAAAAAGGACAATGGTAGAGGGTGAGAGGAGCATAATGAAAGAGAAGAGAGAGCAGATAAGGAAAGCTCTTTATCATGGGGTGGGTGGCGGACAGGGGACACAGGAAATGGGTTCCAGAGAACTCTGGGAATTTTCCCAGCATCCTGCACCTTGCCCTTGGGGCCAACTTCTTCCCACCCCAGATTCTCTCAGGCACTGGGGTTAGGTCCACACTGGGCCTACCCACATCAGGAACATCTGTGGGGTGGGGTGACTGTAAGGCCATGGTGCAGAGGAAGTGTGACTTCTCTACAGCTCAAACACCACAGGTCCCATTGCCAGCTGATTTGTACAGACAGTTGTCACTTACAACACAAAGGAAGGCCCTGTTCCTACTCCCTGTTGTCACCTACTCCAGCTGGATCTGTTTGGGTAGACCCTGCCCAAAAACTTCAGGCTGGAGTCTTTGTGGGGCAGACTCAAGACGCAGCTGGATGTAACTGGATCCGACTGGTCTTTCTCTCTTTCCTGGGTTTAACTCCATCAACTCTCCCGAAGCATCCACTGCTCCCCCAAGTTCAAGAGACATTGTGCAGCTGTCCTGACCTGGCAGAGCAAGCACACCTACCCCAGGTAGGGCTGTGGGTAGGGGAGTTGCCCAGCCAGTGCTCTGGGGGCAGGAACTCACCCGGGCTCTCCCTGATCTCTGAAGGGGGCTGGGACATGTGCTCACTCCATACTGAGCACTCAGACTGGCTTCTCTGAGTGCGGGTATTATACGGATCTGCACCACTTGAGTTGAAAGTAAATATTAGGGCAGGAAGCGCAAAGCCTCTCTACACCTTCATCTCTCAGCTTCCCAAGGGAGGCTGTGGGGGCTGAACTAAGTGACTCTTCAGTTAACTCCAGGACCTGCTTAATTTGCATGTTTCAGCCCTAGTCCCTCGGATCTTCTCCCTTATGCCCTCTCTCCTGCCAGCCTTCACCCTCACACATACCACCAGACCCCAGGCTCCTCCTTCTTTTCTATCTTTTTAAGATGGAGGAAAAACATGCACTCATGGGGGAGGGGGAAGGGAGGACGGCAGTCTTAAGGGGTCCTCCTTAGTGACTTCTCTGAAATCTCCACACCCAGGCTGGAAAGTTTCTTGGGGAGGGAGAGAGAGAGGGCAGAGAAAACTTAGAAAAGTTCTACAGAATTCTACAGCTTTCTGAAAGACAAATAGAGGCAACCCTCTCTCTCTGTTTCTTTCTTTTTTTTTTTCCTTAGAAGGGTTATGGGGAGGGGAATAGAGAATTGAAATCCACAAAGGTCATTTTAGTCCAGAGCCAAAACCTTCACCATCTACCCCAACCTCTTCTTCACTGGAAGTGTCATGAGCTGGTTTGAGTTTCAGTTCTCTTGCTTCTGCTTTTAAGCTCTGGAATGGGCAATAGCTGGGTGTGAACAAGAGAAAAACCCAGGGGCTGCACAACCCCGGTCCAGAGAGAATCATGACTCCTAATGAAAACTGAAAATTGACCAACACCTTACTCATTTCAGTAGGTACACAGAGTGAACCTAGTTGGTTGGCCCTTTACTGAGAGCTCTTAATAAAGAGAATTCCTTTTAAATCAAAGCGTTGGCAGCCCAGTGATGCAGGATGGCCTTAGAAAATCCTTAGTCTTGAAACGCCACAGTTCTCCTTGAGTCCACCTCTCTCGGAAGCACCCTCCAGAGACTATACCCCTCTGCCCGTTCATTCACTTATTGGGTATTTACAGAGTAGTCAAGAGCAATGGGAAGCAGTGGAGAGAGCTGGAAAAGATTTCTGGTGTTCCCTGTCTTTCTGAAAGCAGAGGGTGCAGGGAGACAAGGGGCACCAAGCGGGACTGGAAAGCCAGTTGGATGCATGTAACAAAGGTCCTCACGCGGCTGGCTGAGGAATGTAGACCCTAGTTTACAGACAATGAGGAGTCTCAGAACGTTTTTAAGCAGGGAGATGGCAGTCAGATTTGCTAACTAGGACGTCACTCTGAGCTCAGTGTGGAAGGTAGACTGGAAGGGGTTGGTAAGACCAGAGGTGGGAAGATCAGTCAGGAGGCTGTGGGAATAGAGAAGGAGAGAGGGGACCGGGCCTGCCGAGGGCACAGACAGGCTGGACTCAGAGGAGGGGAGCGAGAGCCGGCATTTGACACACACGTGACTCGAGAGACTTGGTCAGACAAACAAAAATCCAACAAAACAATGTGTGACTCCCTGCCCCCCAAGCTGGATTTTATTCAGCCATTATTAATAACTGATTTGATTCTATCCATTTCGTTTTACAAACACTGTCTCCTGCAATTGTCTGGTCCCGGTAACAATTTTATTGGAGCATAAGAGGCACATTATAAATACATTTTATATTGCACATTGTATTTTAAGCAAATTTGAGACATCTCTGATTAGGTGCCTTCCCAACGATAGCCTTGTTCAGACAGATAATTGCGTGCTGATTTTTATTTTATTTTATTTTATCATTTTTTTCAGCTTTGTTCTCTCCCTCTTGGCAAAGCTGCAATCTTGCACACACACGTCAGTGGATAAAAACCCTTGAAAATAACTCTTCAGAAGAAATCTAATTTACTTTTTAATCTGGTTCGGAAATTTGCCAGAAAAATTTCCACCGACAAGCACTGCCATTTATTACCACTTATCACACACCCGGCTGTGCTCTGCTCCTGATGGGGCTAATGTAACAGGGGAGGAATCTTCTGATACATTATTTATTTGATACAATCCCACCCAGATAAGATCTATGGGCCAGAGAGGACGAAGTTTGACCTTATCCTTCGTCTAAGGGAAAGTATGGAATCTTTTCTTTTGCTCCTTCAAGGAACAGTCCTCTCTCCGGGAACGTGCCACAGCTCAGCTTCCCTTAGAGCCCGGGGACTGTCATCCCACAGATTCAGCTTTGACTTTGCTTTCTTCCCCTGGGATCTACACCACCCACTTACACGTTTGTTTGTGTTTGACCTTGAAATGATTTTCAAGGGTTTCATGCATATTCCAATCTGCTTGTTAAGGACAGACACTGGAATGGCATTTAGCACAGCCCTACCCAAGGTTAATGTGGGATGGGGGGAGTGTTGGGGAAAGAATATTGCTATGTGCCAGCCGGTGACTTGTTAATTTAACCTCTCCAGGATCTCACCTATAAAATGAAGAAGGGGATCTCTACAAACCTGTGCAGCCATCATGGTCCATGGAGGCTGCCAGATTTTAGGAAGAAAGAGGACTTGGGTCAGAAGACCTGGTGCTGGAGCTCTGACTGGATGGTTTTCAGCAGGTTGACATCTCTGAGCCTCTATTTACTGATGTGTCCACTGGGGGTAATAACTCTTCTCCTGCCGACCTCATAGAGTTATTACGATAATAATGAATACGGAAGCTCTGCAAACAGTGAAGAACTATATAAATGTATAATTAATTGTGAAGCAATTTATTAATTAGTGAAAACACATTCTGAGATATCTGCAGAACACACTCAGAGGGAAAACAGCAGTCAGGCCGGGAGTAGCCAATGGGGCTTTTACATGCCTATCTCCAACCTCAGCTGGTTGATATCCTAGGCCATCGCCAAGCTAAAGGAGACCCTCGCTGCCCGCTGTTCCCCTAATAGACATCCCCACAGTCCCCCAGAGTTCCCAGGATCCACAGAACTAGAAATTAGTCTCCACCCAACTCCCTCTGATGTTTCCTGTGAAATAATGAAGGTGAAAAATCTTTGAACACTGGACAGAACTGGGTTGAAATCTTGACTCACCTGTGCACACACTGAAATCTACAAGAAATTTCTTAGCTTTCCTGAGCTTTTCTCCTCATCTATAAAATGGGGAAAATAGCACGTGCCTCACAGGGCCATTGTGAAGAGTCGATGGCATAATAACATAACCCTTTGCAGATCTCACCGTCTTGGAGAGGTCCTTGCCTTTCTTATTTCCCCTACACCCTTAGTATCTAGCATAGTCTGCCCCATAGCAAGGATTCAATCACTACCTGTTAAATGGATGAATGAATGAATTAGTGCAACACACAGTGGTCAGGGGCATGAAGTCAAGAAAAGATGCACAATATTGTTGTCATAGAAAGATGAGTCTTGAGTCCTAAATCAGTTTCAAAATCTTTATCTCCTCTGAAATCCTTGACTCCTACTGCTCCCAGGCTTCTCCCTACTTCCATCCTCTTGATTTCCAGAATGTTCCACCCCACCCACCCTCCCAGCTTTTCTTTCCTCAGCAATGGGTATTCTCGGCCAGTGAATTGGCACTGAGGTGTGCCCACAAAACTTTCTCCCCGTCTCCCTGCTTTGTGTGTTCCCTTCTCAGAGCGATGCCTCCTGTGGGAAGAGTAAATATAGAAAAATGACAACATGTACATTAATGCTCGTTAGAATGTCATCATTATACTCCGCAAAGTGTCTGCCGAGGGGGTCCCTAAAGGACACTTAGAAACGAAGCAGCTGCTCCAGATTTGTTCCAGCTCACATCTCGAAGAAATGACATTGAGATAAATGTGGTATTTCAAGCTGGAGGGAGGAGAGAGAGCAGGGCTTCTTCGGGGAAGGGGGAGATGGCCAGGAGAGAACCACACGTTTCTCAAAATGCTCAGAACAACAAGAGCTGCGCACACGCGGACCATGACAGCCGCAGGGAGCAGGGGCAGGTGCCGTAAAGAGGCAGGTTTGCTCAAACCAACAGGTTCCCTGTGTATTTAGTAAGATGGTGGGCTGAGCAGTTCATACCTTAATTTCAGCATGACCAGCCTCTGACAGAATCTCCTGCCTTTTCATCAGAAGTGAGACACAAGCCATACTATGGGATGGGAAAAGCATTATTCGACTTACACTTTATCACTAGTAATAAGGGGAGGGGTTGTTGAGGGGAAGGGAGACAGGGTGATATCAAAGTTTTGAATCTATCAAGGATGCTATAGACAAATGACACCCAGTAATAT
>NW_007727242.1:15345-17368 GCF_000696425.1 Galeopterus variegatus
TGCTGAGGGATGGCCTCCACAGCCTCACAGAGTTCACCGAAGGGCTTACAACATTGCTTTGCGGATAACGAGCTTGGACCTGAACAGATTTTTGCCAGTCTTTCCCTAGATCCTCATACATGGGCCCAAGTATGTGTGTGTCCATACACCACACACATACACACACACACACACACCGCCTATCACCCCCAACCCTTCTCTTTCCCCAGGTCTGAGAAGATGAATGATCTTTAGACTCTGCTGCCTTTTCCTACCATAGCTAAGCACTAGTTGGTTTGCATGATTCCTTAAAAAATAATCTTGTCACAATTGATTAAATATTCCTATGTACTAGAGAGGATTCAAAGTTGTATTTTGATCTCTTCCCTGGAGATCTTATGGTCTCAGGAGAAAGTCAAGTCACCTAAATTCCTTAAGCATTGGCCTTGTTATCTATGAAAAGGGGATAGTGGTACTGCCTTTCTTTTAGGGTTGTTGTGAGGATTAAATGAGATAATGTGTGTAAAGGCCTTGGCCAATGCCTACATGTGGTAAACTCCCATTATTCTTATGACCAGTTGCAATGAATATCAGAAGGGAGGCATTATACTAGAGCTATGGGTGAGATGTGTTTTGGGAGATCAGAAGAGAATGGAGTTACATCTGTACTCAGTGGTCTTTAACTAGAGAATACCAGTGAAAGAAAGAAGCAATACACATGATTTTCCATCGTGGAGAAGATGCTCTCTTCAGCCTTACTGGTAGTACCCAGGAGATGACGAAGAATCCACTTTGACCATCATCAACTCCTCAAATGTACAACACCATTTACTGAGAGTGGAGTTAAGGGTGACACGGTCTCTGTGTTTACAGAGCAATCTAGTTGGGAAGACTGCATAAGTGGACAGGGAGAAGGAAGTTCCTCTGGGTGTGGTTAACTGCCTCTGAGAAGGAACGTGATCATTTTGCAGAGATTCACCAAACTGGAGGGGAGAATTGTTGGTGGAGGGAGCAGGATATGGGGCCAGAAAAGTAGATTTGTGTGCAAGTCATTTTTCAAAATTCTGCTTGTGAGTATATAACCTTGGAAGATGAGAAAAGGAAGACAATGACCAAATTTTAATGAGTACAGACTTTGATAACTACCATCTTCAGAAAAGAAATTGTTGTAACTTCTAGTGTTATTAAAACAAGCTTCACTAAGCAACAAGTTGGCCCTATTTCCAATGCATCGTCTGAACAAGTCAATGAGAAGTAAGCTCTAGGTAGGAGCTGACAATGGTAGGTAGAGGAGATGAACTCTGAGAAACAGGTTTCAAGTTGACATAGGAAGAAATGAAACACATGAGAAGGCTAAACTGGTCACAGTGTAGAGCTGCTCCAACACACATCTGTGTGGTCACATGGTGCCGAAGGGCCAACCCCACTTCTCTGCTTCTCCCTTAACTGTCACTTCTGTTGTCAACATCTGTCGCAGTCACATTCATGCTGAGAAAAAACACCCAGAGTATCCTGCCATGAAACCAAGAGTAGAAAATTAGAAAGAATGGGCAGCTCTGCCCCACTGTCCTCCTTTGATCAATGCATCTTATTAAATAAGTCTCTTTGGGTAGTTTAGTGTTGAGACCTACTTCTGTGGATAAGGGAGGATCAGGATAAATTATTGCCCCAATTTTTTTTTTCTTCTAACTCCTTTAGCTGGTCATCTGGAAAAGTCCAGGACAGATTACAAAGGGTCCTGATGCTAGCCAAGTGGCTTGGACAGAGGGAACAGTCAAAGAACTGAGACCGGGGTTATTGGATGGTATTCAGAAGGTGGACCTGGTGGAGGTGGACATCAAGAGGACAGGGGTCGCCCTTCCACCACGAAAGCTTTCTTGTGTCATAGCTAAAGGGCCCAGAGGAAATGGGCTTTATATAGATGGACAGCAATAAATGCAGGCTTTAGGTGAGTAACAAGGAAGCAACTCTGCATGATAACTCAGCCTACTTACAGAGAGAGAGAGAGAGAGAGGGGAGAGAGAGAGAGAGAGAGAGAGAGAGA
>NW_007727242.1:18000-52252 GCF_000696425.1 Galeopterus variegatus
GGGGAGAGAGAGAGAGAGAGAGAGAGAGATCAAGAGCGCCTTTCTTTAGGCCTATCCTTAGTTTAGGTATAGCTGGCCCCTAACTCGGCTAATGTCTCCTGAGTACCACCATGGGAAGTATGCAAAGATGGATAAGACATGGCCATTACCTTCACAATAAAATGGGGGAAGTGGACATATTAACAGCAGATGATCACACAATGGGAAAATTACTATTCAAAGGTAAGTACAAAGGATAAGTAAGTCTTCCTGGGGCAGTTAGGAAAATAAAATGATATTTAAGGAGGTTCTTGAAATAGTTAGTAATAAACAGGAATTTGTAAAATGGAGAAGGGTCTCTGGGCCCACTGTGGACCCCTTCCTGTCACCATCTGCTTGGGTTCGCTATTCTTCTGTTGGGGAAGTTATATCTGGGATAAAAATGCAGTGCTTTCTCTTGAGACTTTAGGATACTCCTGTCATGTATCTGTAAAGCAAAAGACTGGGACAGTGACAGAAGTTTTTGGAGAGAGAAGGGCCCATTCTTACTCACTTTTCCTAAGCAGGTATGGCCCCCGGAGTGTCAGGAGAAGTATTCCTCTTTGTGCCATCTAAATTCTCACTCTTTTATTTTTCTCTGAGTCTTATATTATATCACTTTTCTCTGCCTGGAAGGAAGTTGCTGTTTGAATTGATCTCTCTCTAGGAGACCCCAAATGGATGCCTTTCTCTCCCTTTCTCTCTCTGGTGTTAGTATCAGAACTGTGCATGAAATTCCTCCATCCTCCCTTGTGTCCTACAACTATTGCCTCCTATTATTCCTTTGTTCGTTCTACAAGTATTTATTGAACACCAGCCATATGCTTGGTCTGGAAGCTAAGAATACAACAGTGAAAAAAAACCAGTCCTTGCCCTTATGGGCTTTACAGTCCAGTGGGAGAGATGGACAATAAATAAGCAAATAAATACATTAATATATCGTCAAGCAGTCATAAGTTCTCATGAAGAAAAACAGAGCATAATAGGGGGGATATTCAGAACATTGAGCATGGGGCTGTGAGGTTATCAATGCCTCTCGGGAGGTGACATTACAGCACAGCAGAGAATTAGGTAAGAGGGAAAGGGAAGGTTAATGGCTGGTGGAAAGGTGTTCCAGGCAACCAAGATGGAAAATGGGACTATTCTCAGCAGAGTAGATGAACAGGCAGGAAGGAGTATGGCTGGAGTGCAGTGAGCAAAAGGAAGAGTGATTATCAATAAGATCATCAAGACAAGGTAACTGAAGGTCTTTTAAGCTGTGTAAGGACTTTGAGTTTTGTTCTAATTCAGGGGAGATGCCTTTGGAGAGTCTTGAGCAGAAGAGAGAGACATGCTATAGTGCATGTCTTTGCAGCATCACGCCAGCTGCTCTATTTAGAATAGATGAAAGGAAGACAAGACAGGAGACTTGGTTAGGAGGCTGGTGTCACAGATTGAGCAAAAGATAATGGTGGCTTGGACTGTAGAGGTAGGAGGGGAGACGGTGATGAGTGGTCACAGAATACATTTTGATGGAAGAGCCAACAAGACTTATTAAAGAATTGGATGTGAGGAATGAGAGGAAGATAAAAGTCAAAGATGACTACACAGTTTTCAGCCAAAGTGACTGAGTGAATGGTAGTGTCATTGACTGAGATCAGACTGAATGGAAAAGTAGGTTTGGGGTGTGGAGTAGATGGAAGCAAAGTCCCACAGTTTTCAGCCAAAGTGACTGAGTGAATGGTAGTGTCATTGACTGAGATCAGACTGAATAGAAAAGTAGGTTTGGGGTGTGGAGTAGATGGAAGCAAAGTCTGATTGGGAGATTCCTATGAAGCATTCAGTTGGTGATCCTGAGAGGTCAAAGAGGCACGGTCTGGTGACTTCAGAGAGTTGGGTAGTATTAGGGAGGATGAGGAATAACTGCACACAGAACTGAGCACCACTGAGAGCACATACTCCAGCCTGACACCTGGTGCGATGGGAGAGCAGGAGCAAAACAGCCAACATTTGAACGGGTTTCGGTGGGAAACAAGGTCATAAGGGAAGGGGTGGGTTCAGTGAGAGCAAGCAGGCAATAGAGCTGTTAAGACACATGAAGGAGGATTCAGGAGATTTCATCACAGACCTGCCACAGTTCCACAGGGCTCAGTGGAAAACTTCACAATGCAAGTGATGAGGCAGAAGGAAATCTGTGAGCCTCTTAGAGTTGTGGATAAGGAAGGAGACTGAGGCAATATGGTGAGTGGCTTGTCTGCCCCACCTCCTACCTCCAGGCAATCTCTCCACAGCACACGTCTAAAGTCTACACTGGTTCTTCTACAATTCCAGGTTGAGTGATAGTAGAACAACACAACAAAGAAGCCACTGGATGAGACCTCTGAACTTCTCTGAAATCCCAAATATGTATTTCTTCCCAAATATACACACATCCCAGGCTTCTCAGAGTCAGGCCAGCACTGACTTGGTTACAACCTGTTCTCACTAGTGTTTCTTCCTAAATGCCCCAAGGCAAATGGTCTCCCCTTCTTACATTGGGGAAGGTAGTGTGGTCATCTCAAGTTCTACCCTAAGTTTTGTGGATAGAGGTTGAAAACATAAAACCACAAACCGAGAAGAGCTTACAAAAGAATTGTAAACCACAGCTTATAATACAGTTGCAAAGGAAACTACCACTTCAGAGCAGTGAAAGATGGGGCCCAATGCATAAGCCAAATGATCAGTCAGTCTGTAGGGGCTCACTGGAGTCATAGGGTGGCCATGAAGAAGGTGGGTCTCAAGGGGGTCCCCAAGAATGAGAAGCATTCACTTGATCACCTGGAACATGGGTAGGAGGTGCCTGCCTGGGTCTGCATCCATTAATCCAGCAGTGTGCCTCTGGGTAAGAAAGGACCATTTACTCCTTACCATTATCTTTAATAATTCTAAATCAGGTGGTGATGGAAAACCAACCCAAAGCTCATTTCAGAAGGATGTGGAAAGGGGGAGGAATACGCATCAGAAAACAAATTCATCTTCATGCAGAGACAAAGGACTGGGGCTTGGTCCAGAGCTACAAAGACTGATCCTTTCAAGGCTGAGCTAGTTTTTCAAGACATTCAAGTCAAGTAGTGATAAAAATCCCACTATTCACTGTTATATTAATGGCTTCTTCTCTATATGCAGATAGGGAAAAGCATCATATCTTTATTTGCATTTCTTTTTCTATTGCCTCCAGCTCACTGAATTTCTTCCTTATCTGCCAAGAAATGTCTACTTTTAAGGTATTCTTTCATTTCCTCATGCCATTGGCTGTCAAACGACTTAATAACTTGCCCATCATGGAAGTCAAATATAGTTTATTAAAAATGCATGTCTCACTCAATAAGATGCCCTTTGGCAGTCTACAGACCTTGACGACTCTGTCTCAGAGCTCAGGAACGCAAAATGGTCTTGGCTGGCCAGCTGCGTGCTTGGCTCTGTGTCATGCTCACTGCCCAGATTAGGCTGGAGCACGACCGAGAAGGGAGGTGGGGGCCATCCAAGGAGGAGGTGGAATTGAGCCACTTGTCTGACTTGGAGAAGTAGGGACTAGGCCTGAAAACCCCAAGTTCCAGAAGACTTCCAAGCCATCCGGCCAGGTTCCAGGCAAGGAGTATGGTCATGAGGATGGACCTGGTGCCCTGGAGGAGGAGGAGGGGGAAGGAGGGAGGCCTCTTGGGAGGAAATGGCATCAAAGCAGGAGTGGGCTTTGTCAAGTCAGCATACTGGAATGATGAATCACGCCTGTGGTGGCTCACTAGCAAGGCTGCATTGCTGTTTACAGGGGCTAATGAGGCATCTGCCATCACAGATTCACAGAGTCTGAATGTTGTGGTGGCTGAGGAGGAAGCAAGGAGTCTGAGCTAAAAAACACAAAGGGAACCAGAGGTCACCTTTTCCATTATCTGCCACTAGGAAGGACAGCACCAAAACCACTCCATCGGGATGAATTGACCCTTTTCCACAACTATCTTAAAGCAGCTGCACAACTGCTCCGGTCACCTTTTCCATTATCTGCCACTAGGAAGGACAGCACCAAAACCACTCCATCGGGATGAGTTGACCCTTTTCCACAACTATCTTAAAGCAGCTGCACAACTGCTCCGGCTAATGTTCTCCAGCTGCTCCTGGATCTCCTAGCCAGGTTCCCCATGGCTCTGGCTAATCCTTCATTCTTTATTTTTCACTGCATGGTGGAGATGAAAAATAGCTGCATATGCCTCACCCTATACAACATCCCCTCATCTACTTGCAGATTTTACTGAGTTGCTTCTTGGTCTCCTCTCCTTGATTCCAATTAATCCCCAGATCATCTGCAAGAGTGTTTTGCATTGTTCTTCTCTAAACTGTTGTTTCTGATTTTCCACTTGCTTATTAAGTGACATGCCACATTGGGCTCAATCTGCTCAGGAACACTGGGGAACTGCAGGGACAGGTGGATATAGTTCTAGTTTTTCTGCAAAAGAGAATGTAGACATCACACCTAGAGCAAAGACTCAGGGCTGTGGGAAGACCAAGAGGAGAGCCACAGATGTTGATAGTAGGGGAGTACTGCTTACTCTGCAAGAAGAGGGTCTGGAGTCTTCCCCAGGGGAAAGAGAATGCTCAGCTATAGGGGTGGGTGAGGGGGAGATATGAACAGTATGAGAGAAAATAGAAAGAAAAACGAGAGGAAGGAAACGGAGGAGTTACATCATGAGACAGGACAAAGAGAAAGAAAGAAAGTATTGGGGAGCAGGAAATGAACAAAGGAAGAACCAGAATAAGGTCAAGAGCCAGAGAGGGAGACAAAGACTTGAGGCCAGGGAGAAAACAGAAGAGAAGGACAGGAACGTGAGCCCGGAAAAGGTATACCAAGTCAAAGCCCAGGAAAGAGAGGGCGGAGGAAGGGGCAATCCTCTGCTGAGACCATCACTGGAAGCCTGTCCCCAGCCAAGCAGCTAGAAGAGCAATGTGCAGATTCCTTTGCCTTGCACTTCCTTGACAGCTGCAGTGGAGAGGTAGCCAGGCACCCACATGACATGGGCATGGCTATGCCACAAGCACATCCTGTCAGAAACCTCGGGAGACTAGAAAATGAGGACACAGAAAATGAGGGAAATGAGAGTGAGGGAAACAGAGGCAGGTGCCCACAGACAGAAACATTGAGAGAGAAGGGAGAGAGAGAGAGGAGAGAGAAAGAAAGAAAGAAGCCAAGACAGCAAAAAGAAGAACACAGAGAGATGGCAGAGAGTCTGATACAGGAAGGAAATGCAGCAAGATTGGTAGATTGGGAGAGAAATTGAGAGAGATGTTGTGAGATTGAGAGGATAGTGAGAGAAAGGGAGGTCAAGGGAGAGGAAGGAGAGAGAGGGACAGAAGAGATACAATATGGAGTCAGAACAGCAGAAAATGGAACAGGTCCTAATTTTGAGCCTTTGCCAACATCTGCACTTGCTATTCTGCTATCAGTTTTTCATCCGTCACTAAGACAAGCTGAAAAAGCTAATCTTTAGGTTTTTTTGATTATAAAGTGTTCTATCCTGATCTGTACCAAGGGAACTTCTCTGGATTTCTAATTGAGCCAAATGCAGTTGGAGAAAGAGAGTAGGGCCGGGGTGGGGCAGGGAAGATGTATACTGTACCACTAAGGAAGAGAAATAAGTTGTTTAGTAATGCCTTGCAGGGCTGGAGGAGAGGCTTCCTTACAGATTAGTGTCACTCCTTGGGGGAAGGGAGCTCAGTACCACATCAGGGCATCAGTTGCCCTGGGGGTTCTGGAGCTGTCCTGGGCGCTTTGTCCCTTTTCCTTTCCTTGTTCCTGGCAAATGCCAGACGAGAGATGTGGCTTTATCATGACCTTCTACAGGTGCTCCCTGCCCAGGCAGACAAAACGGCAATTTTAGTCTCCCTGAGAGAAGCCAGGGTTGAGCTGGGTGAACGGGGAGGGGTCCGGGAGTCTTGGACCCTAATCACTGGCTTCCATAAGAACTCCCACCACTGCCAGCAGCTCTTCAGTGTGCAGCCCCCACTGTAGGACCCACTGGGGTGGCAGTGCTCAGAGAAGAGGGACAGAGTGAGGACAAGGAGGTGGCAGCATGCTCCACCGCACCACTCCCCAGAATGCAATGTGACATGAGACATCGGGAGATGGCAGTGAAAGTTCAAGGGAAAAACACACAGTTATTTATGGCTCGGGCATCTGTTGTCAGATCAGAAACAGAGACCTAATCTAAGGCAAATCCAGCAGCCTGTACCAGAGCAGATGGGGAGGTGTGTGCAGTGCTCAATCTTGTTCAGCTCTCAATTTATTATTATTCCTCGTCTCCAGATCCCATCTCCAAAGCAGACGTTTGTCCTGGCCACAACGCCAGGAGCCTGGGGTGGGTGGACAGGGAGATGAGGGTCCTTCTAGTGGATGGGTAGTTATTTCCATTGTGGGGCTGGAAGCCTTCCATGTGAGAAGAGAAAGTTACAACAAAATCCAGAAAGGAGACAATAAAAAAGGGATCAAGAGGAAAATTCCATCCCAGGAAAACTACAGGCTGAATAGAAGTGGGGTTGGCCTAACATCCAGAAATTAAAGGCTCCAATCTTCTCCTGCCCTACCTGAGCTTAGGCAAGTCATTTTACCTATCAGGGTGTTCCTTTCTGCCAAATGCTTGAGATTTTGTAATTGTGCATCCTCAAGATTACACAAAGATGCTTGCTCAACCCAAGTGTGTGGAAAGGAATACAAAATCTGGAGTCAAGAGATCTGGGTTCAAGTCCTACTTTGCTAAGTACCAGCCTAGTAATCTAAGGCAAAACACCTTTTCCTGATGGCTCTGGGGGTCCTAAAAGGGATGGGTGAGTTTATCAGTTCCTTTGCCACTCTAAAAATTCCACAATTCCATGGGGGAAAAAACCTGGAAATTATCAGAAGACAGCAAAATGTGTCAAGTCTGAGGAACTCAGATGTGGTCCCAGGCTACAATCTGTTAGGCACTCAATCTACCTTGGTTGAGTGAACAAAGTCAGCCCCTAATAGTGATTCCTGGGTCCCTCACTGGTTGGGCCCAGCCCTGTCATGCAGCCCAGACTCTCAGCCCCCAGTGGGCAGGTGGACACCTACTCTCCCCCACCTCA
This sequence comes from Galeopterus variegatus, assembly GCF_000696425.1. Lineage (NCBI taxonomy): Eukaryota > Metazoa > Chordata > Mammalia > Dermoptera > Cynocephalidae > Galeopterus > Galeopterus variegatus. The sequence goes on from NW_007727242.1 coordinate 25,126, forward strand.
CCCTGGGAACAAAAAACTCCCTATCTCACAAGACCTCCTCCAAAACACTCTGTGGGAAGAGGGTAGAGGGAACAGGAGGGAGTGAGGGTGGGAGCTTCCTGGAAGAAGGAACAAGGCTGCTCAGACAATGCTTGGTGGGTCTTGACTTGAATCTCTGATTGGGCTGCCCTAGAAGATTTTTTAAGAAGGTGATTTCATCCCAGGAGACACCCTGTGTTTTTCATTTGAGTTGAAACTTCACTGAAAATACACATCAACAAGCTCTGTATATTTCATTAAAAAGTAGACTTAGGGCCGGCCCGGTGGCGCACTGGAGAGTGCGCCGCTTGGGAGCGCAGAGGCGCTCCCGCCAAGGGTTCAGATCCCATGTGGAGACCGGTTCCCGCTCACTGGCTGAGCGTGGTGCGGACGCAACACCAAGGGTTGTGATCCCGTTGCCGGTCAGTAAAAAACACAAAAAGGAAAAAAAAAAGCAGACTTAAATTTCCAGACCTGCCTGGATCCATTTACACTTTGATCAGTGTGATTCAGAAGGTAGTGCCTTGGCGGGGCCCACAGCAGCCAAGGTCAGGGGACTTAGCCTCCCTGAGAGCAGGATCCACAGATTTTCTCCTGGATCTGACTACGCACACTCACTGGGAGGCTGTCTTCCAGGAGGGCTGCATGCACCGTGAAAACTGAGTAGTCTGATGTAGTAATAATGGTAAATAAAGACCTGGAGCGAAACTTCAGGTAGACAGATGTTTTGATTGACTAGACACAGGTGTCTCTGTCGCCAGTGCCTGTAGTGGAGGAGGGGGTAGGTAATGGGAGAATTGCATTTCAGCTCCCATCCCCAGGGACTGTCAGCTGCTGCACCTCACCTGTGCATTTTGCATTCCTCTCACTACTCAGGCAATCAGAAAGGACTTAAGGCTGCCAAGCAGTCCTCACTAATTATTTGCAAGTGACCAAGCAAGCCCTCACTTTTCCCCAAGCTTTATTCTTTCCCTGAGGTATTCAGCTGGAAGATAGGGGAAGATATGATTGGCTACCCCTGAATAGGGCCTGGCCAGGAAATCTCTGGGGGTACCACTGTATTGAGACCAGAGTTCTGCCCCACTGCCCAGCCAGAACCCTGAGCAAGGAGAGGTGGGGAGCTAGATCTCATTATCCCAGGCTGCAAGGCAGAAACCTCCGAGGAAGACAGTGGTCACATCTGGTGAGATGATCAGGTGTCCCCCTTCTTCCTGTCCTGGGCAAGATCTTTCTGCAGCCTGAATCTCTGCAGTTAATTTTGCCTATGTTGGCATCTGTTTGCAACTTTCACCAACTAATGTCTGTCAATGGACTAATTATCATCACGGACAGGAAATTAAGAAATTATGAATGTGTAGACACTTTTGTTCTCATTCTAATGGTTTGTGTATTTAACAGGTTGTTTATTTTATTGATGGCATCTGTCCTCATTTGAACCTTACAAAGTACAAATTGGACTTCCTCTTATTTGAGGTTCCCGACCTCTACAAACTTTGATTTTCTAACTGCCCCTAATGAGGGTAGCAGTAATTCTTTAAATAGATGGATAACAGATAAACAGTCAGATAGATGATAGATGGATAATAGATGATAGATAGGTAGATAGAAATTAGATAGCTAGAAATAATGGGGTCTCCATGGTAGCAAAGGCTTTGGAAACCGTGTCTTTTGAAGAAACTAATGATGTTTAGCCTGGAATAGGGAATGTTTAAGTCGAACATGATGGCTATCAAAATTAGAATTAATTTTTTTTTTTTTTTTTTTGTGACCGGTAAGGGGATCGTAACCCTTGGCTCGGTGTCATCCACGCTCAGCCAGTGAGCGCACCGGCCATTCCTATATAGGATCTGAACCCGCGGTGGGAGCGTCGCTGTGCTCCCAGCGCCGCACTCTCCCGAGTGAGCCACGGGGTCAGCCCTAGAATTAATTTTTAAAACTATTTTTTTAATTGTGAAATATAATAGACATGCCAAAAAGTATGAAAAATAAGCATATAGCTTAACAAATCATTAAAAGAGAAATTCATGTAACCACCCCAAGGTCAAGAAATATCCCACTGCCAGCCCCCGCCCACTCCCTGTCTCTTTCTATCACACTCTGCTTCCAGCCTCAGCTCTAGCCAGTCCTCACAGTTCTGTCTTCTATTACAATCACCTTTTTGAAACTTACTTTTTAGTTTATCACCTAAGTATGTAACCCTAACAATGTAGTTTACTTTTTTCTGTTTTTGAGCGTTGTATAAATGGAGATGCATGCTGTACTAACTTCCTTTGCTCAACATGGTAGTTTTGAAAGATTTATCCATGTTGTTGCTTATAATTGTGGTTTATTCTTTTTTTTATTAGTATATGGTATTTCTCTTGAATGAACATACCATCATTTATTAATCCAACTTAACGTTAATAAGTATTTGGGCTGTTTCCAGTCTGGGGCCATTAAACTGACAATGCTGCTGTGGACGGCCTCATCCGTGCACCCCGTACACATGTGCACCCATGGGGTATATACTCAGGAGGGGATTGCTGGGTCATAGAGTTTACATACGTTTAAGTTCATCAGATAACATTAAACACTGTCTTTTAAACTGGTTGTTCCAATTTGCTATCCCACTAATGGGATGAAACCTAACTTTCACCTCATCTTTTTCCATACTTGCTATTGTCAGACTTATACTTCCAGCCAATTTGATGAGTATGCAGCAATATTCCAATGTGCTTTTAATTTGCATATACCTAGTTATTAATGAGGCTGAACTTCTTTTTACACATTTATTGGCCATTTACAAATGTTATCCAGTCTTTTGCCCATTTTTTCATCAGGTTGTCTTTCTTTCTTCTCATTGTTTGAAGGAATTCCTGATACTCGAGGGTACTTCAAAATGTTCATGGAAAGATTCACATTATCTTTTGAATCTATTTTTCCACAAACATGTTGAATTACGCTCTTATTATGAATTGAAGTCTTTTGTCAGATGTATATGCATCAAATATTTTATCCTAGTAGATGGCTTTCATTCTACATTATAATGGGGTCTTTGGATGGACAGGTTCACAATTTTAATGTTCCCACGTTTATCAATCTTATATAATTAATTCTCTTTGTCAAATTTAAGAAATTCTTCCCTACATGCTTCAAATTCCAAGTTAAGATTTACATATGTATGTTTCGTTCTAGGAGTAGAATCAAGACCAATGTATCTGCTGCCACGAGGAGGCATATTTTCAATACAGAGATTTTCTAACATTTGAAAGTGGACAGCCATGAAATGGGCCATCTTGCTCCATGTCTCCTGGGAGGTTCCAGAAGAGAATGGGTAAGACCCAACAGGGGTGCTACAAAGGAGATTTGCCTTAAGTGAGACACTTCTTTGGTATAATCAAATGCTAAGATTCTAAGACTGTATTTAGTAATAAAATCTACTCTGATAAATACTGAATTACAATCAGTAGGGGGATTTTGCCATGATGCTAAGTCCTGATACACTGAATGCTTATTAACGTAAACAGACGTGAAAGCACGTACCCCACATCCCTGGTATTTCACAGTGTCTCACCTCATGTTGCCCAGCCACAGAGCTTTTCTTCCTTCTGTCCCCCATACATAGTTCACAGCAGAGTATTCTGCCCATGCATGGTCAGTTGATGCCACAGGCTAAGACGATAGGCAGTGGTGAAAAATGGGGTTTATTTCAGGTTGACTCAATAGTTGGTGGTTTCCTGGAGAGCAGGACTAGGGGAGAGAAGCTGCAGAGGCTGCCTGGCTGGGGCTTCATCCGCAAGTTTCTCATATGGAGCACTGCACAGGGCCCAGCCAAACGATGTGGGCTGCAGTGAAGGACTGACCCTGGGCTGCCTGGGCTCCGGAGGATGGAGCCCAGAGGCAGACAGCACAGCCTCTGCTAATGCTTGGACAGCAGAGGAGATCTAATCCTAATCCCCCAAACACAGACCTTCCCCAGGTCTGTTTGCCTTCCTCTAATCCTCTAATATTTAAAGCAATTTCAATCCTGTTTGAAGAGACTTCCCAGCAGCTTGAGTCTGGGGCCTCTGGAGGGAGGAAGGGGGAGAGGAAAGAAGGAAGCAAGGAGGAGCAAAAGTGAAAGGGAGCCCTGCAGATGAGTGGGGACCAAGAAGGTGACAGGCTGCCCGTGCTGGCTGAGTTACATTATCCCAAGCTTCCCTTCCGAAGATGGCTTCTTCAGGATTTCTGAGAGCTAGATGGGGAGGGAGGAAGAGAAGGCGGGCCTTAGGCTAAGATCTGGCCGGTGAATGAAGTTTGTTGATTCATTCATTCATTCAATCAGTCAGTCAGTCAACAACACATATTGAGTACCTTCTGTGAGGCTAAACTACACTGACCTTGAACGGATCATAACCTGAATCATAAATGAATACAAAAGAGAAGTGCAGGGTGGGTGGCATCCTATACAGGCTTCTCACACTTGAGAGCAGTCAGATGTGTCTGTAGAAGCAGAGCCTTGACCATGTCACTCATGCTTTCTGCTCCTTGCTGAAAAACACTCAAACGATTCCTGCTACTTCTATGCTTTGTCCTTTAACTTCTAGAGCCCCTTGGCTCATGCTGCATCAATTTAAACTAACCAAAACTAGAATGGCAATGTATTGAACTCTGCCAGATTATGGTCAGCTCATCATAAAAGGCTAGGAGAGAGGAGACCACCAGAGGGACGAAAGGAGGGGCTCTGCCCAGCAAGGTAATGATGGTCCCACAATGTCTCATTCCTTATACCTTGCCTTGTTTCAACAGCCAGGGACCAGGGCACACCTCCGAGCAGAGCATCCTCATTAGAAAACATCTGCCTGTTCCAGGTCATTGAGAAGTTCCCCTTAAGTCACACCCTTTGTTTTACAAAAGTTTAATTGAAATAACAGGTAGATAGATGTTAGATAGATAGATAAATACATGGATCACAGATTAATTTCTCTTGGGATTTTAAAAGAGAAGGCAGAAGGTAAGAAAAAGATTTTCAGAGCATGCAATGAACCAAAAAAATCATCTTAAGCAAAAATAAAAATTACCTTAAGCTATTTTTAAAGATTTATTATTCATTTTTAAATTGACAAATAAAAATTGTATATATTTATGAGGTACAACATTGTGGCATGGCTAAATTAAGCTAATTAACATATGCTTTACTTTACATATTTATCATTTTGTGGTGAGAACCCTTAAAATCTACTCTCTTAGCAATTTCAAGTATACAATACATTGTTAACTATATTAACTTAAGTCAGCGCATCATACAATAGATCTGAACTTATTCCTCCTGTCTAACTGGAATTTTGTATCCATTGACTCACATCTCTCCACCACCCCACTCCCACCCCAGTCCTGGTTCTCCCTGCTTCTATGAGTTCTATTTTTTTAGATTCCAGAAATCAATGAGATCATGCAGTATTTGTTTTTCTGTGCCTGGCTTATTTCACTTAGCATAATGTCCTCCAGGTTCCCTATTGGCAGACATGACAGGATTTCCTTCTTTTTTAAGGCTGAATGGTATTCCGTTTTAAGCAATTTTTATAAAAGGAATGCACCCAGCATATGCATACTAAATACGCAATCTAGTTAGAAGTTTCCTTGAGGGCACTGCAATAGAGAAATGAGGAAGGAAGGCCAATGACCACTAGAATGAAGTCAGGCTAGCCTTTCTTTACACTTCTTTATGCTGGCGGGAGAATGCACACCAGGCTTTTACTGAGCAACTGCTGGTATGCTAATTTAAGAATATGTAAGGAGACCTACCAAAAAACTTTTACCTGAGATCTCCACCTCTGCCAATAACTCCCTGAGTGACCTTGGGCTGCCCTTTCAAATTAAGAGCTTCAAATTCATCCTCTATAAGATAGGGATTAGACCAGGATGTCCCTGTGGCTTCACCTACTTCTGATATTCTCAGCTGCTAAACCAGGAAAGCACTAACCATGTCCAGAGCAACAAGCAAGACTGGCATCTTGCCAGGTTCCCACAGCTTCTTCCAGAGGCTTCTCCAGCTGGGGTCCTTAATGCTCAGTAAGCATCCAAACCAGAACAGGAAACTTGGCCCTCCAAGCCCTCCACCAACAGCACCCTGAGCCAATCCCAGCATCTTCATCAGCACCCCTGACTCACAAAGTCCATTCCAACATCTAGCAACATGTTCATGTGGGCTTTTTTTTTTTTTTTTAATTTTCAGAATTAAGACTTTTTGTTATTTCTTTATCAGGTGCATCTGTGCCCTGAGTCCTGTCCCTTCACCTTTCATTTGACTGCAGCCCCAGCTGCAGCAGACAGTTCTACACAGGCTTTGACCCCCTCATCTGACACCATCTATCTGCATATCTCTTGCTCTCTCTCCTGGGGCTTCTCCAGTGCCCCAGTGATGGAGGCTCCCTCTCTCCAAGGCAGACCAAACTGTTGCTACCACTGAATGACAGGAGCAGAAACCAATGCTGCAATCTCATTGTGGGAGCATATATTGAGGCGATAAATCAACCACTTGTGGCTAGTGGACTACATTGGAACTGTACTTTCTGGAACTGACAGCCACTCTGGACATGGGTTTGTCTTTATTACCTGAAGTGCCTCTGTCAGTACCACATCTCTAAGCTGGGGAAATGCAGATCTGCTGACATAAAATCCCATATAACATTTTCCCAGACCCAGGGACCCATTTTATGGCAAAGAAAATGTGACAGTGGGTTCATGACTACCATATACCCCATCACCTTGGAGCAGCTGGCCAAATAGAACAATTGGCCATTAAAGGCCCATTCAAAGTGGCAGCTTAGGGGCCATACCCTGTAGGGTTGGGGTGCTGTTTCACAGGATATGGTATATGCACTGAACCAACAGCTCATATGTGGTATGTGCTCCGTAGTGAGAATATACAAGTTCAGGGACTGAGCATTAAAAGTCAGTGTCATCCCAGTCACCCACTTGCAGAATTTGTGCTTTGAGTTCCTACAAGTTCAGACTTTGCAGCATTGGCATTCCTGGCACCCAGTCAGCAGGAGAAGAGGGGAGAGAACACTTTCACCAAGAAAAGTTAGGGCTCCATCAAGCCTGAACCCCTGAGTATTGCCTAGTCATTGTAGATTACTCACCCTGGTAGGCCATGTGGCAGAACACTGATGGTGACTATTAGAAGGAGCCAGGGTTGCTGCTATGGAACAAGAACAGAGAGGAACACATCTGGAACTTTGGTGACTCACTAGGACATTTCTTGGGGTTTCATGTCAAACATGATGGACAGCAACCACAGCCTGAAAGGGAAAGGGGCTGACACCTCTCAGGGACTGATGAAGTTTGGATATATTTTTCCCCCCAAAGCTCATATTGAAACCTGATCCCAAATGTGGCAGTGTTGGGAGGTGTTGGGCCAGAGGGGTGGTTCCTTCATAAAGAGATCAACGTCCTCCCTGGGAAGAAGAGGGGGATGAGTGAGCTCTTGCAGGAATGGATTAGTTTCTGTAAGAGATGGTTGTTAACAGGAGCCTGTAATCTCCCCTCTCTGTCTCTTACTTCCCCTCACCATGTGATCTTGCACTTGCCATGAGTTGAAGCAGCCTGAGGCCCTCACCAGATGCAGCTGTCCCAGAATCTCAGTCAAATAAACCTCCTTTCTTTAAAAATTATCCATTCTCAGGTATTCTGTTATAGCAATACAAAAAAGGACTAATACTGGGATGAAGACCTGGGTCACCCTAGGAAGCAAGTAATCTAACCCAGCTGAAGCCACGACTGAGAGTGAGTGGATTCTATAATGTGTGGTGGAGGAGGAAGATGATGGCTCTCAATGACAGCCTTAGGAACAGTCACAGCAGTGGTGACTAGAGCTGGTTCCACTAACTGCCATGCACTGCCTCATCTAGAGACTGTGGCTGGCCACCACCTTGAGAATCCAGTGACAGAATAGACTGAATGTAGGACACAAGGGGATCTGGGAAGTACAAGAGATGGACTGTATATCAGATCTCTGGTGCCCCCAAAGCACAGACTCTGATTTCAACTGCAACTGCAAAAGATAGGGAGTTCCATGTAGACTTTAACTTCCCTCTGCCGAGAGCACCAGGGCCACAGACACACACCATGGGTCTTTTACTTTCTGCCAGGGGCTTCATCACTGCAGATGGAAGAGGAGCCCACTCCTCAAGCAAACATGAACAGCCCAAAAGGGTGGAGAAGTTAATGCTCTAGGGGGAAACCCTTAGCCAATAAGAACGTGAGATAGGTAAAATTCTTTCCTCAGTCAATTCCCTGGTGGACAATTCTGGGAAGCATTCCGCATGCTCCTGAGAAGGTCCAGAGGGAATACAGCCCAGTTGTTTCCAGTTGTAACCTCCATTACACACCCATATTTTGTTTTTTTCCTCCTCCCCTCACTCTTCCCAGTCCCTCATTCCTGCTTCTTGGAATTACCTCCCAAATGAATTACCTGTGTACGTGTATTTGCTTCTGGTTCTGCTTTCAGAGGAAACTAAAGCTAAAATATCCCTTCAAGCTGTATGAACTTCAGGTCCCACAAACCCTGGATCCCCTTCCCACTCATCAGCAGTAACACTTCGTTTGTGCTCCTGACACGAGCCTTTAAACCTGTTTTGCTGTGCGCTGGATACTGGGCTTTCTCCTGCTGGTGTGCCTGTTTCTCCTGGCCTGTAGTGACCAGGAACCCTACCCCCCTTTCAATATGCTAAAAGTCAGCATGGTGTAGAGAGACTATGGGCCTTGTGGTCACATGGGCACGGATTCACATGCTACTTCCAGTCTCTCCCCAGAATGACCTTGCACAGTTTATCCTCTAAGCCAAATAGCCACAATTACAACCTCTGATTTTCTCAGCCCATATATTTCCCCTCAGTAATATCATTTTCACTCTCAGTGTCACCTACCTTTTCTAAAATTTCTGGTCCACATTTCTAACCCTAACTTCTCTGTGACCTCTAGACATCTCTTCCTCCTTCTCTTTCTTTCTCATCTTCATCACCAAGTGATAAACACCTAATACATACCAGGCACTTTGAGACATCAAATTATGTTCTTATTTCCTTCTTTTTAAAGAATTGGAAAGGTCAGGTAACCTGGCTGAGGACACATACAGTGGTAGAAAGTGGTGTGTCACTCAAGTACATCTTGCCATGATGCTCACATAAATCCAACAGTCTGTCGTGTATCACCAACTCATGATTCACTGGTACCTCAAACTCAATGTGTTCCAAGCACATCTCATTCTCCCCAACCCTACTCCAAAACCTGCTGCTCCTCTATTATGGGTCTGGGTGAATAGTATGTTTATTCATGCAATCATCTGAACCAGAGATCTGGGAATTATCCCAAGCTCCTCCCTTCTACTCCAATCAAGACCATGTTTTGTAGATCCTCCTTTATAATGTCTCTCAAATCTACCTGCACCTCTCTGTCCATACTGCTGATGACTTGGGCTAGTCTCTCTTTATCTCTTAGTAGTTTTCCAGTCTCACCTCCTGCTCCCAGTCTCACCTTCTCCCAATGGCTGCCAGAAGCATCTTTCTAAAATGCAAACCAGATCATATCACGCCCCTGCTTAAAATCCTTAAATTGCTCTCAAAAGTTTGCAAGATAAACTTAGCTTGACATCAATACCACCCTTAGGCCCAGCAAGACCCCAAAGCCTTATGCCTGAGGAGGCTCCCATATTCTGGTGCACCTGGCTCAAATTTTCTAAGTCCCCCTCCAGCCAGGGCAGGACCAGCAGTGGGGCACCCCATGTCATTACTGAGATCTGAACAGGGACCATGTAGGTCTTGGTTCCTGTTTTTCCCCTTTGGGGGTGCTCCCTGACTTTCTACCCCACATGAGTTAGACCAGATACACAAAGAAGCTCAGGACTCTTACCTTAAGAGTTGTCCTGGGGTGCCATGGCCCAGCACAGACTCCAGGATGGTGGGCTGCTTGATGGATCTTTGCCACTGAGCAGCACAGTATTTCTTCTGTGGGATGGCAGGAGATTGGGTGCTTGACAAGCTGACTAGGGGTGACTTTGTTTATGTAGACAGGGCCCACACACCTCATGCGTGGCCCTGCCTGGCACACTAGTCCCCCAGTCTATCTCCTGCCCTCCTTGATACATGGCCTCTGGGGATGCCCAATGAGTCCTGTGGTTTCCTGCTGCAGTGCCTTCCTGTACCTTGTTGCCCCTGCCTATAATGCCCTTAACTTACCCACCGCCCCTTATCTGCTCAGCACACTTATTTTGATTTTTCAAAATTCATTCACCTTCTCTTGGAGCTTTGTACCTTCCCCCATCCCCAGGGTAGTTTAGATGCTCCTCCATGTTTTTCACGGGACCTAGTACATATATTTATCACCTTGTATAGTAACGTCTCCCTCATTAGACTATAAGTACCTTGAGAATAGTGATAAAGACTTACCGAACAGTACTGTATGCAAATATTTAATAAACGTTTGTTGCATTAATGAAGAAATACCTTATAAGGTTGCTCTGAGGATTAAATAAGATAACTTAAGTATGCCAGATGTCAGCTAAGGGCACTCTGTCCTCTGACTTTAAAGAAAATTGACTCAAGCTTTCTATCATTCCATGGGAAACCTAATGTCTTCTCAAGATCCTCGTGCATGTCACAGAGCTTCATCTCCACGATCCCCTCATCCTCTGAGCCCTCGCTTCTAGTGATTTCATTCCCCTCTCTGCCACTCTTTTCATTTATCAGTGTCCTCTACTTGGGACTTGGTCCCTTTCTCTAGTTTTCCTCCTAATTAAACACGTAAGCCAATTGTGTGTATAGCAGATGGTTAACAAAGTTTGGGGTAACAGCAACTATATATATATATTCTATATCTCAACAATAGTAACACTGTAAAATTGAATATTAGGATGCTATCCTTTAAAGGCCTTAAGCCACTCAGTGTAGAGCATCTCATCTTTTTCATTTCTCCAGGGACTTTAGCATCCCACCCTGAACCCTTTCTCTCCTCCTCTCCTGTCTCAAATATGTTCTGCTCTCCCCCATCCCCAAATTCCTGTTCATTTCTCTTTTAAAAGAATTTTAAAATATTTTAACTAGAGCAATGCATATTATTTAAAAAATCAAATAGTACAGATATTCTTGTAATTAAATCAACGGTCTCTTCTCCTACTCCTCTCCACCTCTAATGCCATTCCCCTGAGTAAACTGCTTTACATCATTTCTGTTCTGACAGCTTCTGTTGGTTTCCTCCCTACACGCAACAGCATATTTAACCTCCGTTTCTTGATTTATTGACCACAGCTATTATCTATTGATTACCCACTATAAGATATAAAGATTTATATTCATACCACATTTAATGTCCTTTTCTTTTCTCCTCTCAACTTTTACACTTATTATTTTTTAGTCCTTTTATTAGTTGCATTCATCATTTTAAATAATATGCGTAGGGGCCGGCCCATGGCTCAATCGGGAGAGTGCGGTGCTGATAACACCAAGGCCACGGGTTCGGATCCCATATAGCAATGGTCAGTTGCTCAGTGGGTGAGCGTGGTGCTGACAACACCAAGTCAAGGGTTAAGATCCCCTTACCGGTCATCTTTTAAAATAACAACAACAACAATAATAATAATAGTAATAATAATATGCGTAAATATAAATGTCTTGTTTCACCTGTATCAGGTTGTAGACCTTGTCTTCCTATCCTACAAAATGAATGTATGAGCACACCTATTTTTCCTTCTACTTCTCCATCCACTCTTCCATACCCCACTCTCTCAGCTGGCTATAACTCTACTTCTTCATTATTTAGGTGGACAACATTTACATTGTACCGTACATCCCTAAGTCTTCCCTGTATTACATGAGTGGTCTTCAAAAAGTTAAGGGAAAGATTTGCATTATCTTTTAATTCCATTTGTCTGTGAAATTTTTGAACTACCATCATATCACAGGGGTCGGAAATGCCTTCAGGGATCAGAATGGCAATGTGAATGGGTCCACTGGTCCCAGAGTCATAACAGGGGGAGTATTGAGGACTGGTGACCTAAAAAACAATGTGTTCACCTTAGAGATATTCAGGTTAAAAGCATCTGTATACTCAAGCCAGGCTCATCTGCAGATTGTGTTTGCTCCAGGAGACCAATTGATAACCTCTCATGTAAGTTATCGTAAAAGTTGAATGCCCATGAACAATGACTGTAGACAGTAGCACCCACCAAATACTCCATCTGTTCTCCTTTATTTTCCTTCTCCCTTACTGTTGGATAGGAACAGAACTATGGCCAGCTCCAGCAGGTGAAGTGTGAGCAGCCTTATGAGTCATTTTCAGGTTGATACAGTGAAAATCTAATGAGATTTACTGATTTCTCTCTTCCTGCTGCTGTGGCTGAGGGAGCCACATATTTTAGACAGTGCAGCTCCAAGGTAGCAGAGCCTCTGCCACCTGAGTTCCTGAGTGACTAGGGGGGCACAGTCCTGTACTGACTTGCCTGGGCTATGTAGGGTGACTGAGAGATAAACTTTTGTGAGTTAAGTCAATTAAGACAGTTGTGTTTGTAACCTCAGTATCACCTACTCATTGTTCCTCTTACAGTGTTTAAATTAATATTTCTATAGAGATATTATTCATCACCTAGCTAAGAAGTGAGTTAGAAATAATGTTTCTTTCTCAGTGGACCCAACACCATGGTTTCTTTGCCATTTGAAAGGCAATGTTCCTGTGATCTAGGTCAAATGTATTATTTTCTCCACATGCAAGAATGGTACTCAAAACATGACAAACTTTATTTCGCTGCAAATATGAACCATTCATTTCCTGTTTGCCTTTTTGTATTTTCTGAAATTTTCTTTCTTTCCTTTTTGAGAAAAGAATAATGTACCTTTAGTATATCCTTACTAAATCATTAGGCCTATAATAATCTATTATATGACATCCATTTTCTTCACAGAAATAAAATTCCAGAAGTATTGGACCATCTGCTCTAACCTGGGCAGCTGTCCTTTAGGTTTACCACACAGTGGGTATCTTAAATATTCACTTCTTTCCTGGGCTTGTTCTACAATTTCCAGGATCCCATACACTGTCCTTTCTTACTTCACCTTCTTTGTTTTACAGTACATCCTAAAGTAAATTTCTCAGGAAGAACACTTAGGAGGCAAACATTCTATGTCTTTGAATTTCTAAAATGACAGTATTTATCCCTCACACTTAAATAATAACAGCTCTAGATTCAAATTTATTTTTCCTTAGAAAATCTGAAAGCAGGTTTTGCTTCTGGGTTGACGGCATAAGCACACGTGGCCTGGTCTCACACTGAATGCAGCTACAAAACCCATAAAGAATGAATGGAGAAGCCTCTTCAAGACTCTAAGAAGTAAATAGTAGCAGCAGATGGGGGGAAAAGGCCAGAATTAGAAGTACCCCCAAATCAGTAGTATTTCCCACTTTTTCTGCACTATCCCCAAGTCTGAGCAGAGGGCGCTTCAGGAGAAGCCATCTAGTTGGGGATCAAGAACAGGAACAGGGTCTCCTAACATTCAGAAAGAGTGAGTGAATTTCTCGTTTTTCTTTTTCTTTTCTCTGTGTATCTCAGATTCCCAGCAATCTTGTGGTGTCTGCAATGGCGGTGAGGGTCCAAGGTATTAAAACTTTGAGGGAGAAGAAACTTCCCTTCCAATTAGAGGAGCTGTGCTACCAAGAAGGAGGGGCTTTTTATTTTTCTCTTTGTCCTCCCACAGCTTGACCCCAGAAACAAGAAGAGCTGCAGTAGTGTGAGGCACAGGAGAGGAACTAAAGCCCAGCTTTCTGGCCAGAGGAACAATAAAGAGAAATTCCAGGAAACTGGAAAGTACCAGGAAGATTACAAGGAAGGGGGAGGTCAAAAAAGCAATGCTGTAAAGTTGTACATGAATTCCTGGGATTACCTTGAGCTGTGCATATATGGATCTAATCTTAAAGAGCACAACAAAAACTTTCAGAACCCAACTACAGAAGCAGTTCACCACTACCCAGGTCTCCACTCTGGCCAATGGGTGGTGCCCACAGGAACAGATCCAAATGGCACTGCAAAGCCTTTGAAAATAGAGCTGACATTGAACCCACAACTCACTGAAGTTCAGTTGGAATATACAGCCTGAACCCAACCAGGTTAACTGCCTAAGACAAAAATATCAACATTTTCCATAGGATTGAAAGGAGACCTAGAATCTAGAAACATGATATTCAAAATGTCCAAGATACAATTCAAATTACTGAGCATATGAAGGCTAAAGAAAATCCCAACTCACATGAGAAAAGACAATTACCAGGCACCAATGCTAAGAAAGCACAGATGTTGGAATATTTGGCAAAGCCTTTAAAGCAGCTATTATAAAAATACTCTAAGAAATAAAGAAAAACACTCTTGAAAGACAGAAGGTATCAGCAAAGAAATATGATATAAAGAATCAAGTGGAAGTTTCAGAACTGAAAAACAAAACAAAGAAAATTTTAGCACCACAGTGGAATAAATAGGGGAATAGAGATGAAAGAGGGAAGAGTCCGTGAACTTTAAAATAGATCATTAGAAATTGTCCAAACTGAATAGTAGAGAGATAAGAGATTGAAAAAAATATTAACAGAGCTTAAGTTAATGTGGGACAATAAAATAATTCTAACATTCATGCCATTAAAGTCCCAGAAGAAAAAGAGAAAGAGTATGCAGTCCTGAAAAGTTATTTGAAAAAATAGGTGTTGAAAACTTCCCTAATTGGGTGAAAGACATAAATCTACAGACAAAAGAAGGTAAGCAAAACCCCAAACAGAATAGGCCCAAGAAAATCCATTCCCAAGGACATCATTACCAAATTGCTGAAAACTAAAGACAAAAACAAACAATCAAACAAAAACTTAAAAGTAGTACCAAAAAAAAGATACACACTTACAGAACAATGACTCACACGAGCACAGATTTTTCATCAGAAACCTTGAAGGCCTGAAAGAAGTTGAACAATGTTTTTAAAGTGCTGAAAGAAAAGAACTGTCATCCCAGAATTCTATTTCCAGAGAAAATATCTTGCAGGAATGAAAATGAAATACTTTTACAGATGAAGGAAAACTAAGAGAATTCACTGCCAACAGACATGCTCTGAAAGAACTGCTAAAGGAAAACTTCAGACAGAAGGGAAATAACACCAGAAGAAACCCTGGAACTTCGGGAACAAAGAAAGAACAGAAATGGTAAATGTTTGGGTAAAGAACTCCTCTCGGGTTCCTTAAAACATGTTTGATATTGGAACAAAGGACTAAAGGAGGTACAGGAGGAGTAAGCCATTAGATTATCTGGGTCAAGATCATTCCAGAGAGGAGGTACAGTGATTGGAAAGGCCCTGGGGTGGGGAAGAATCCCTGGAATGTTTGACATACAGAAATAAAGTTAGTGTGTGAGAGTAGAAGAGTGAGAAAGCAGGACAGGAGTAGGAGATGAGTTCAGAAAAGCACACTGAGAACCTAATTGTAAAGAGCCTTCTAAACTAATATAAAGATTTTGGCTTTTGCCTTAAGTGAGCTGGAAGGATTTGGAAGAGAGAAGTAACATGGTCTAAATTATATGAATTAGGTTTTTAAAGGATCATTCTGGGGGCCAGCCCGGTGGTGCACTGCTACAGTGCGCCGCTTGGGAGCGCAGCGGCGCTCCTGCCGAGGGTTCGGATCCCACATACAGACCGGTTCCCGCTCACTGGCTGAGCGAGGTGCGGGCGAACCACCGAGGATTGCGATCACGTTGCCGGTCCCAGTCCGGTACGGGCGCGACACTGAGGGTTGCGATCCGTTGCCGGTCACGAAAAAAAGACAAAAAGGAAAAAAAAAGGATCATTCTGGCAGCTGTGTAGAGATTAGACAGTAGCAGATAAGGGCTGATGCAGGGAAATAGCCAAGGAGATTATTACAATAAACCAAGTGAAAGATAATGGTAGCTTGGACCAGAATGGTAGTAGTGGAATTGAAGAGAAGGGTAGATTCTGTTTATGTTTTAGATATATAAATTAGAATTTGCTGATGGATTGGTTATGGGTAGGAGAGAAAAAGAAAACTCAGAGGTGACATCAAAGTTTGTTTTGTTTTGTTTTGTTTTTGTTTGGGAATAAGCTATTGAAATTATGGAACTGACATTTATTGATGTGGGGAAGAATGGGGGAGAGGCAGGTTTAGGGTGGTAGAGGAAAATCAGGATTTGAGGTTTATACATTATTAAGTTTGAAATGCCTACTAGACAAAGAGTTGTGTTATTGAGTAAGAAGTTTGATATACAAATCTGGAACTCAGGGGAGTGGTGCAGACTGGAAAAGTAAATCTGGGAATGTTCATAAATAAGTGGCATTTAAAGCAATGAGACTGATAGGCTAGAAGCATCAAGGGCGCCAGTGTGGATAGATCATGGAAGACATCCAAGACTCAGCCCTGGAACACTCCAAAAGGGCTGGAATCCAGAGATTGCACAGAGACAAAAGGAGCCAGAAAAGGAGGAGAAAATCAAGAAACTGTGATTTCTGGAAACCAAATGCATGAAATGTTTTAAGGAAGGGGGAGTAACCAATTACATCAAAAATGCTGCTGATATGGCAAATAGATTGAGGACTAAGAATTGAACATTGATTCTTTGAAAACTTGTAGGTGAACAGTGACTTTGAGAACATCGGTATTGGGGGTGGGGCATGACTAAAGTGATTCAAGAAAACGTGGGAGGAGACAAACTGGAGAAAGAGCATAGCAAGCAACTCTCTCAAGGAGTCTGCTTTTTCATATAAAGGGAAGAAGACAACAGAGGCAGTAGCTGGAGAGGGGTGGGGGTGAAAAGAAAGTTCTCCACTTAAGATGTTTCCAGGCAGATGGGAATGACTAGCAAGAGGGAGAAGAACTAAAACTGATAGACAGAACACCGAGAATTGCTAGGCAGAGAGCATGGAATCTAGGCTGCAGCTGATATGCTGGCTTTGGGTGGAAATACGGACAGTTCTGAGCAGGGACGCCATAGAAAGCAGAGTGTTCAGGCACAGACTGGGGTAGGGGCGTACACGGGGTGGGCCCGAGGAGGGGAGGAGAGCATGCAGGAATTAGAAGAGAAGACACTGATGGGAGAGAGAGCCTTAGGGGCACACGTGAGACAGCTGGTGATCATTCTGAAGTAAAGCCAGCCAGCACGGTTACGTTCTTTTTCTCTCCTTGACCTTGCTGTCCTCAAATGTCATCAGTTTGTGTCTAGATGTGGACCATTTTCTTTCTTTGTAGTAGACACTTAGTAGGCCCTTTCAGCCTAAAGACTCATGATTTTCTTAGATTCTGGGAATTAGTGTTGGATGATTTCTTTGATAATTTTCTTCCTTCCATTCTCTCTCTCTCTCTCTTCTTTACATTCCAGAAGGTGTCTTTAACCTTATCTTCCAGCCATTCTACTAAATTTTTTATTTTGGCAATCATATATTTTTAATTTTCACAAGAACTTTCTTGTTCTCTGGTTATTTCTATCTCATAGACTTTTAATCTTTTTAATTTTTAATTATTTTATTTTATTTTATTTTTAATGAGAAAAAGTTTAATGGGGTGTTTAAAAGCACAAACTTGGAAATCAGACAGGCTCAGTTTAAAGCTCAACTCTGCCACTTCCTGGTTGTGTGAACTTGGGTGAGTTACTTAATATCTCTATGTCAGTTTCCCTGCCTGTGACATGGGGAGGATTGTGACAAGTACCTCCCATGGGCTCATGAGGACTAAATGAGTTAACATGAGAGTACTTCAATGATTTCGTGAAAAAATGGGATTGGAGGATAATATGACTCTTTCCATGAACTTTTTGAAGACCCCTCATATATGTAAAGTGCTTAAAACAGTGCCTGTCCCAGAAAAGTACTAAAGTATCAGTGATGGCGATGACTGGATGATGACAGTGGTGATGATGATGGCCACAATGTTAAGTTGAAGTTCCCTGGGGTTGTTAGAGGTTAGAAAGTCTTCTGCTCTTTGAGTTGACTGTGTTTGCTCTCTATCCGTGGTTCTGTTTGTTTGCCTTGGTTTTGATACTGCACTCTGATGATTTTCCTGGTGTATCTGGCAATCTGTGGTTGTACATGAGGATTTAAAAGTAAGGACTCAGTTGACTACCCAACGTACCTGTTTGTATGTGAGTCTCTTTCCATAATGGGCAGGCTTTGCTTGACTTTAAGACTCTGGCTGAAGAGTCATCTGTTAGGTTGGAGCCAGAATGAGAAGGCTTGTGGGGTTCCAGTGCTCACACCAGAAACCCTAGATTGTCTGACTTTTGTAAGGTGGAGCCCTGTGCTGAGGGGTGATGGTGGTGCAGAGTTCTTCTGTACCCGCCCTCTCCTCCTCCTCCCTTTCCCTGCTGACTCCACGACCACAGCCCCTTTGAGTTTTGCCAAGAGGACTGGCTTCCAGCTCCTCTGCAGCCCCCCGGATGTATTCTGCATTTTGGCTCCCTCACTCCATGGTATTTATCAACCCACTTTCATCCAGCTTTCGCTTTTCATGGGTTTGTTGAAATCTCTCATCTGCTGGTGATTCTGACCTCACTCCCTATTCTCTCTATTATTACAGGTTTATTCACTTTGTACTCCTTAGTCATCAAGTTAATGGGGTCTATAAAGAAATGAGAGGTTAATTTATGTGCCATTTTGAACCAGAAACTCTATTCCATTCTTATGCAGAACAGTTTGGAATTCTCTTTGTTTTTGTGCCTCTTTCCAAGAGATGCCCTCAACACCTCACCCTCCGCACACAGTGGCTTATTGAAGGCATTTTTCTAAAGAAAGACAATTTTCTCCCTCAAAGAAATGCTGGTGGGATATATTTAAATAATATTTTTCCAACTTGCTCCATCTATGCAAACCATTTAAGATGGTGCATAATTTATAGTAATTGTTCAATAAATATTATTTCCTTTCCCCCTCTTTACAGTTTTTCCAGGCTACCACCACCCAGTGCTAATTATCTACCAACACTTATACTGTCTTCTGAATATATGTATAGAGCTATGTTTATTTCTCGATAGGTTGCATGCTTCTTTATGTATGTTTGTGTTTGTCTGTATCCTCTTATGAAACCCAGAGATGTTAAATTACTTACTCAATATCACAAAAGTAAAAAATGGTTAAGCCAAGGCTTAGAACCATATTTTCCAACAGCTGGTCTAGGGCACGTTCCACTGGACCGCCCTGCCTCTCGAGCATGCGTGAATGGCTAATGATGCCCTTCTCCCCTAGCTGCTCCTCCTCTTATGTTTCTGGAATTGAGATCACAACTGAGGTCTGTCTTAATCCTAAAGTTAATGCTAGCATTCCTTGGCAATTGTCCCATCACCCCCAGTACCACTTTAAAGGGCTTTAGACTGCATCAGGCACTCAAGGTTTGTAGAGGCTCAAAAATTCAGCTTGGGGGTCTACATTTAGGCTGTGGGGGACTCTTTGTTCACAGAATGCTCAGGAAACTTGAGGAGACTCATGTTTCAAGGCCACCTGTAGGTTAAATGGGCATCTGTGGGCAAGCACAGGAACTTAATCATCAATTATTTTTGATGAAAAAATGTGTTGCCAAATAATACACAACCTGTTCATGGATGAGCTACATCTCATCTGTAGGTCTGCCTATTCTCGGAAGCAAGGTTAAGGCAGGAGAAAAAAGAATAGAAACGGTTTCCATACAATACCTTTGAATATGCTTCCCTACTTTGCATCCTCCATCTTAAGTCTGCTAGTTTAGATTTTTGAAGGAGAATTCAAAGAGAAGAAGAAAGAAAGAAACACGAAGGAAAAGAAAGGAGAAGAGGGTTTAAAGGAATCTACTGAGTCATGCATAGCCACTAAAAAGGGAGGCAACTGAATGAAATCTACCTTTAGAAGAGCTGGGACCCTGCTGCCTTACTACCTCAAGCATTGACGTCAGGACTGGCTGCCCCCACCCCCTCCCAAGATCACCACAATTCCATGAAGTGTGATTTCATTTCTGGAAGACACTGTCAGATTTGAAAAGATCTTCCCAAAGGAGTAGTACTCTATTCAGCAGGATTTGGGGAAACGGGGTAGCATATTGGAGCCCCCTTCCCACTTATACTCTCTGTGCCCTTTTCCCACCTCCCCATAAGAAATCCTGGCACTTCTTCGATGTCCTCCAGGAGCTTTACAGTCTGTGTCTGCAGCTCAACAGGCAGCTTTTGCTCTGTAGCTGCAGGAGTGGAGGTGGAAGGAGCCAACTAACTCTCCCGCCCCTACCCCACCAACACACACACACACACACACACACACACACACACACACACACACACACACACACACTCTAATTAAATGTCTGGAGCTACAATTGAACTCCTCAGGCTCAGAACCTATGGCAAAGGGCAAGAGGCCCCCACTGGTTAAAAGAGGAGAGAATCAAAGGATATTTTTTTCAAGAGACCAACAAAACAGAAGGAGCCCCTTGTGCTACCTTTGATTTGGGAAAACATTTTTAAAACTGTTTTTTGTTTTAAGAAACAACTACAGAATAAAAGAAGAGGAAAGCAGTTACCCGCGGGTGGAGGACCACCAGGTCAGCGGAGGAAGAAGAACGTGGAAATAAAAAGAGAAGTAGGTGCAGGATGTGGGCGAGGAAGGAGATGGGCGGGTGGGGGTTGTGTCCCCGTTTTGTCTTTGGCGTTTCTTGCACCGTCCCCCTCCTGCGGCTAGAGCAGGCTGAGTCTGTAGGCTGCAGGCCTGCACGTCTCCCACTCTTTGAAATCTGAACTGTGCGGGCCGCGGGGCAGAGTGGGTCACAGGTTCCCCCCGCTCACCGGGGGAGAATCTAACCAGCCTGCATGGAGGAAGATAAGCAGGCATAAGCCACACCCAAGAGGACTCAGAGCCTTGGGCAGAGCCCATGGGAGACTTGGGGGCATCAGAGGGAGCAGCTAGCCAGGCTGTTCCACAGCCCCAAGATCTGCACCTCCAACCACTGAGTCTTGGAAACACAACTCTTTCCTGAGAGTCCCCTGCCTGCCCTCTTTGGGAAGAGCACACACAAATAAGGCAATCTTGAGAGCGCTGAGACTTGAAGAGTGGGAATGGGGCTGAGGATAGTGGTTGGGACCAGCGGGAAGGCGAGTAGCACCGCATCATCTCTGCGGAGCTGAGCACACCCATGACACACCAAAGCCTAGGTGAGGCCTCGGGCTCAGCAGAGAGCTCAGCGCTGGAGAAGACTATGCTGTGGGGTCAGGAGCAGGGAGAGAAAGAGAGGAGGCAATGAACACGAACAGAGGTGTGAGAAGGAAGAAATCAACACTCATCACGGCCTCAGGATGTAGCTGTCATTATTCCCATTTTAGAAATTAGGTAAGTGAGATTCTAGAAGCTAAAAATTTACTCTAGTTCAGGTAGTAAGAGGTGACATCAAGGTCAGAACTAAAGTCTCTCTTAATTCCAAAGCTAATGTTGGTGGTTCCTTAGCAATTGCCCACCACCCCCAGATTCATCCCAAAGTCCCCCAAATAGGACTTAATTCCGAGCAGCACATAATTCGTCCATTTTCTGGGCTGTGGATGGAAACACTTGATAGTCCAGGCCACGAGCCAGCCACATTGGGAACACTGATTCTGGAAAATGACAACATTGTAAAGGGGACCCAGGAGATGGGATGTCCATTGATCCATCCACCCATACAGCCCCTGAATATCTACCTACATGTGCATCACTGCCATGGCCAGCCCCACTGGCCTCCTTTAGCTTCAGGAGGTTTGCACAACATTTTCCAAGCTCCAGTTCTCTTCCTTCCCCTGTGTTATAAAATGTTCTCTTCAATTATTTCCCTACTCCTTGCTTCAGAACAGCCAAACCAATAGCGTGCTCCATGGGTTATGTACTGTATGTCAGTGTGCTGTGAAATATTAAGCCTTCACAATAGGTCCGAAGTCAGCGACGCACAATCCTTTAATGGTTTAGCTCACTCAGACTATTTGAAAGTGGCATAATATTGCTATTTTTAAATAAATGGTATCTGTATTAATGAGAGCCGACCTCTCTCAGCCATGCTGAGCTGCTCCCTGCATTGAGCCTACATTGGGGATTTGGCATGAAAAGGAGGGGGGAACAGCTTTTCAAAATAGGAACCACTGTATTAATGAGAGCCGACCTCTCTCAGCCATGCTGAGCTGCTCCCTGCATTGAGCCTACACTGGGGATTTGGCATGAAAAGGAGGGGGGAACAGCTTTTCAAAATAGGAACCACGCAGCACTTTAAATAATGCTCACGGATGCTAATCATCTTGGGGGGAGGGGTGGCGGTGGGGTGATTATTTGAGAAGATAATAGATTTCATTTTCAAAAAAGGCTTAGAATCTTCATATTGAGAAGAAATGGGGTGGGGGAAGAGGGAGCATGAGAGTGTGTGTGTGTCTGTGTGTGTGTGTGCTTGTGTGTGCAGGTAGGCATAGGCATGCTGAGATAAGAATCACTGAGCTTCTGGAGATTTGTGAGGGGAACCTCTGAAGGATGGGCAGGAAGCTGTCTTCACCAGCTATGGGGACAGTGGTAACCACAGAAAGATCTGCTTGAATAGGGATGCGACCGGCTCTGGGAGCACAGGTGGAAGACTTTGGAATTCTGGCTTCCTTTCCCCAGGTAAAGAACAGCAGAAACTAAGAGAGAGCTCTTCAAGGCTCCTACCCTGTGATCTGGCAGGCTCATACCTCATTGCCAGGCAACAGGTACAAAGTAATAAATCAGACTGAGAATGTTACTCAGTGGGACCCCTCTGTCTCTTGAGACACAATATTGTATTTGGAGATGTTGAGGATGTAACCAGGGCCAGTGCATCCTGGCCTCAGAGTCCTTGATTGCTGAAGCCCTCCTAGCCCTTGGGGGACCCTGATAAAATTCCCTTTTCCTCAGTTGCAAGCTAGAGCTATAGGAGCTGGACAGACCCAGATGGGACAAGAGGACCTCAGAAATAGGAAGTGAGATATGTAGAAGATGACTTGAGAAAAAGGCTGATGAGAGAAGAAGAAGGTGCCTCTCCTGAAGAATCCAGCCAGGAGGATGTACAAGAACCAGCAAGCTACCTGCTCCACCACGTGTGTGCCTGGAACTCCAGGTTAAAAACAACAGCTCTGATAGCCTCTCCAGAAGGAGATTTCCCTTCCTTGCTCCTTTTAGGGGGGCAGACATTGTGCTTTTTAAAAACATATGAAAGTCAGAAGAGTCACTTTCTCCACCCACTCTGTATTAGTTATCTGTTGCTGTGTAACAAATTATCCTAAAACTTAGCATCTGAAAACAACAAACATTTACTATATTTATTTATTTGGTGGTCGGCTGGTACAGGGATTGAACCCTGTATCTTGATGTTAACAGCACCATGCTCTAACCAACTGAGTTAACTGGCCAACCAACAAACATTTATGATCTTATGATTTCTGTGGGTCAGGAATGCAGACACACCTTTGCTGGGTACCTCCTCCTCAAGGTCTCTCAAAAGGCTGTAGTTATGGTGTTGGCTGGAGCTGCTGTCTCATCTCAAGGTTCAACTGGGGAAAGATCTGTTTCTAAGTTCACTTATGTGGTTTTTGACAAGGGTCAGTTTACTGCGGGTTGTTGGACTGAGGACCTCGGTGCCTCACTGGCTGTTGGTCCAGGGCCTTCCTAGATTCCTTATTTCATGGGTTTCTCCATAGAGCAGCTCAGAATGGGCCATATGGCTTCCCTTAGAGTTACAGTCTATTGGTAACCTAATTTTAGAAGTGACATCTCATCCCTTCTGCCATTAGAAAGAAGTTACTAGGCCTTGCCTGCAGTCAAGTAGAGGAACTTCCTCAAGCATGTGAATATCTGGAGGCGAGGATTACTGGCAACCATCTTACTGGCTCCTACCATACCTCCTTTTCCTTCAACAGCAATTTTCAGTGAATAGGGTAAATCCACTAGGGGCAGGAACTGGGTCTTGTGCACCACGGCGTCCTCAGCACTTAGCATGGAGCACAGAGGGAGAATCTCCACCCTGCCCAGCACATCTTCCTCCAGAGACTCTCTTCTTTCCTAAAGGGAAACCATTTTCTGCATAGGACTGAGCCTTGCAGAGCCTAATCGTGGTGAAGGTATTTTCAGCTCAGTGGCATCCATGGTCTGAGGTCCAGAGTCATCCCTAAGCTGGGTGTGGTGCCATCCCTGACTCTCTCTATTCATTCATTCCCTTTCATTCATTACCTTGCATTCTTCCTCCTTCACCACCTCTCAATAGCTTCTTGGTGAAAGAGAAAGAAAAAGGCCAGGAGATATCATAAGGAGTGACAATGAATATCACGGAAAGTCAGAAGACAGGGCTAGAAAGTGACCAGCCTCCTCCACTCCCAGTTGCTACCTTATTTAAAATAAAATGCAAACATTCATTAAACATCCCTGCACTGGATACTTTTAGATATCATAAGGAGTGACAATGAATATCACGGAAAGTCAGAAGACAGGGCTAGAAAGTGACAAGCCTCCTCCACTCCCAGTTGCTACCTTATTTAAAATAAAATGCAAACATTCATTAAACATCCCTGCACTGGATACTTTCTCACATTAATCCTCACAACAAGTTTTCAAGGTAAACTTTCTATAGTTCAGAAAACTGAAATTCACAGAGGTCAAGTGTCATGGTCACGTTCCTAGAGCTAGTAAATAACAGGACTGGAATTGAAGTCCAGGCCTTCTAACATCCCTTAGTGCTCTTTCCCTGTTAGCAGGGAAGATGACAGAGAGGAGGGAATGGCAGTCTCCTGTACCAAGAGCTAATATTACAAGGGTTGTGTTATTGCTGTGGTGGTCGTCGTCGTCTAGAGTTAAACAATGGCTGTAAATTAATTACACAGCTGGGGGAAGGGTGGAGTTCATCGTGTTCCCAATACTGAACACAAAGACAAGTTGACAAATGAAGACTAGCAGAGTGCCTGTCTCATCACATAGAGCCACACGTGATAAAGACCAGCACTGTCCCTGACTGACCTGTCTCCTTGAATTCAGATGTGGTTTTGCATGACCTTGACTGAACCCCAAAGTCACAAATGAAGATTTACACAAAATGAAAGGAAGCACTCCAAGGATGGCACAAGCACTGGCAACCCTCTTGATTGGACAGAGGGTGGACAGAGTCCGTCGAGATAACTAAGGGAAACAGGAGCAGGTCCTTTTTTACATAAAAGTTCTAGAATGCTTATTTGACAAAATTTATTTTCATTATCACAGAGCCCACCTGCAAGCCCAGGAGGCAGGACCCAGCTGAGAGAGAGTGCCTGAATTCTTTCTAGAAGGGATCGAAATTAAAGGGAGGTTGGTGGGGGTGGGAAGAAGACAGTGTGAAGGAAAGACCATCTTTCTTACCACCCAGCTGCTGTGGTGCTGCCTCTCATATACGCACGTGCATACACATACCTACCCAAATCTGACTACATTCACTCTTACTTCCATTGGTGGTAAATATCGAGGACCCTCTTTATACTCTGCTTTTCCCCAAGACTCTTGTAGCTCACTGCTTCTGAACATCCCCACCTAAACAAACTCTGGTGGGTGCAAAAAGATCTCGTTGTCCTAGACTGAAAGAGACCTCTAGTGGCAACCTTATTTCTCTCCTTGCTTCCACACAGATTCCATCAAATTTGGCCCCAGCCGATGTCGATCCAGCCTCTGCTCCCCTTCAGGGTGAGTTCGGCATCCCAATGTTATATTCTTGAATCTCACCAGCTGCAATATACACTTACATGTGCTGAGGCAAAGGAGAAAGATACATTTTATTACAAGTACACCACAGTGATATGTACAGTCTCCTGCAGCATAATGACTTTAGGTCAGTGATACACATACAATGTGTACCATACAATGGTTGTACCATATAGCTTAGCTGTAGTGGGCTCTACCATCTAGGTGTGGAAAAGTACACTCTGTGATGTTCACACAATGACGAACTCACCTGACAACACATTTCTCAGAACGTATCCCCATGGTTAAGCAAGGTGTGGCCATACAATAAATGACTAGGAAACCTCTTTTTAAAACTTGCCAAAAGTCAGAAAGCATACTAATTTGGAAACAATTTATAAATTGACTGGTAGATATTCTATGCATTGTGAATCTCTTACTTTTTTGTCAGTTCCAATCATCCAACTATTTTCTCTCATTATCTGCCCCCTCCCCCACCAACATGGGAAAGGACAGAGTAGTGTTCAGCAAACCTGGGTTCAAGTCCTAACTTGGCCGCTCTGTAACTTTCATCAGCTCAACAGTATCTGCATGCATGGTGTGAACTAGAGGATGTATCAGTCCTCATCCAGCTCTACACTTCTGTGAATGAAATGTATGCTCTGCCGTGACAAGGAGCTGAGATGCATTGCAATCATTGTGGTCTCCCATCCCTGTCAGGAAGAAATGCCTCGTTCGCCTCATCTGGGCTGCCACTGCCACCATGACTGTTCAGAGAACGCAGGGAATGTTACAATTGGCAGGTGCATCTTCTTAACTCATAGCTTCCAGGAGCTGGCTGTCAGGAGGGAGCTCAAAGTTACTGCCAGTCCCTTTTGAATTGCTAATACAGGATAGTGCAGAGTCTCTACTGGAAGACCCATACTACTGACCCCATCAGCCATAGACAGGGGCTGCTGCCATTTCACTGGTACGCCAGCCTCCCAAAGCACGTGGTCCTTCCCCAGAGCTAACGGCATTCGACACAAAAACACTGCCCTGACAAATGGAGTTCAGCCCCTCTAGCTTCCCAGGCTCAGAGCACAGTCAAATCCATTTCACACACCTCTTGCTTACAAAGCAGCCTCTGGCCACATGGGCTAAAGTGCTGAAGGCTCTTGGCTTCTGGAGAGAGGTGCCCATCCCCTGGCTTATGTGGTGGCCCATCAATGAATGCCATCACATCAAAAAGTAGAAGGCAAATGGCCTGGGACAGAGTGCTGGAGGCAAGAAAGGGATGGGGTGGGATCAGTTAGCACTGTTCTTCCACCAAATTTCTTGGGCTGGAGAGGAAAGTGCCCACCTCCATGTTTGCCAGCCCCTTGAATGTGTATGGCTTGTATAAGCTAGGGGACCATCTTAGTCCATTCATGCTGCTGCAACAGAGCACCTGAGACTGGGTAATCTATAAAGAA
>NW_007727242.1:53252-66574 GCF_000696425.1 Galeopterus variegatus
CCATCTTAGTCCATTCATGCTGCTGCAACAGAGCACCTGAGACTGGGTAATCTATAAAGAACAGAAATCTATTTCTCACAGTTCTAGAGGCTGCAAAGTCCAAGATCAAGGGGCCCAGGTTTGGTGTCTAGTGAGGGCTGCTTTCTGCTTCCAAGATGGTGCTTTATTGCTGCATCCTATAAAGGAGACAAATGCTGTGTCCTCACATGGCAGAAGGGAAAGAAGGGAACAAACCCACTCCCTCAAGCCCTTTCATCAGGGCCCTAATCTTATCCATAAAGGCTCTTCCCTCATGATTTAATCACCTTCTAAAGGCCCCACCTCTTAATACTATCATGTTTGTGATTAAGTTTCAATATATAAGTTTTGGGGAACACATAGCAGGTACCAAGGAGCAAATTTCTCTTTTGGAGTCATGGGAGACAATGTAAAGATCAGAAAAATCACAATAAGGAGATTAGTTGGTAGGAAAACAGAATTCATCATGGCAGTAGAGGGTTTGTACCCACAAAATGGGGACCCATGACAAACTCCCCGCTCTGAGAGCAGTGACATCTTGCCTCTCACACTCTGTTCCAGCCATCCCGTTTCACAGCTCTCTGCCTTTGCACATGTCCTAGAATGCTCTTGCCTTCCTGTTTGAGTATTATCTCCTCATTAACGACGAAGGGATCCATTCAATAGATGTTTGCCTATGAATTAACTTATGGAGGCCTTCCATGTACCGTCTCCCATCAAGCAAAGTCAATCACCTTCTTTTGTGTCATCACTGAATCCTTACGGTATAATTAGACACACCTTTTTGATTTCTGTTTATGATTTGTCTTCCTTGCTAGTTCATTGAGCACAAGGACTGTGTATTATCTCTTTCCCTTCCACAGTGCTTACATAGTGCATAGAACACAGAAACATTCATAACTGTTTATAGAATAAATGAATACATGAATGAATGAATAAGTGAACGAATGAATGAATAAAGATTAAACACTGTGAGCTTTTGCATAGATTCTCATTCCTTAGCTATGGTCACAGTCATGTGGACTGTGTGGGGCAGCTGCTTGGTAGCACTGTCTGTGAGTCTAGCCTTTTAACTCATTTCCTATCCTATCGTGTATAGTGGGGTCCTCTAGCATCTCTAGGAACAACGGCTCTCATTCTCAACAGTAGGACAATCTGGTTGCCTGGCCCTGAGCAGTTATATGACCTACTAAACTCCCGTAACCATCCATTAGGACTGATTTGGAAAATAGAAGAAGAAATATATCCATTAATCCAGTGCTGAGTCTCAGTAATGGTCTTATGGTTTGAATAACCAATTGCATTACCCAACATCCAATAACCCATGGAGATGAAGCATTTCCTCCCTCCCTTCCTCCCTCCCTCTGTCTCTTACCTCCACCCTTGGCCAGATTTAATAAGATGCTCATGATACTCCACCTCCCCATGCAACTGATGAACACATCATAATCAGGTGTCTCTCATCCATCGGATGTTCCCAGTCAGATGAGGAGGATTATGGGTGACAGCAGGATGGGAGCCTAGATCCCTGACTCAGCAACCTGTGCCCCTGTGTTCACCATGCTGGAGGGTTCCTCCTCGGTAAGCCACTCACAGCTCAGGAAAAAATACCTGAATCAGCCATTTCTCATAAACAAGAAAGAGACCAATTTCCAAGATGCCGCTTGATTTCCATACCCCTTTATCCCTCCTTTCTGAAACACTGTGTAATCTCTCCCCTGCAATATAATAAATATTTCACTTCCAAATCCCGATTCATTAAAGGAAGCCCAGGAGGGAGAAATAATAAGGTGTCGCTTTACAGCCCAAATAAAACAGTGAAAGATATATTCTATAATTTATACTTCCGACTTTAGGTTGAGATAATTCATATATCATTTTCAGCGAGGGACCCAAAACGGTGCTGTGTCAGCATATTGGCTGAAAAATAACTTTTCGTATTATTTTATGCCTTTCAGTAACGTGCCCTGGTTATCATACATCAACACTAGGTTGAGTTCCAGTGTCTCGGCAGCTCGTCCTAAGTCATTCCCTTTCCTAGCCAATGTGACTTTGTCTCCTCAATACAGATGGAGCCCTTTGGCTGCATGCACATATACCTCCCAGGCACAAAAGCAGAGCTCCAGCTGGAATCAGCTCCACTGGAGCCATTTTTCTTGCCATTACTACCACTACTTCACTGTTCTTCACCTCTGAGGATGAGAGAGCTAAATTAGCCTCCATGGGAAACGTGCTGTATGGCATTTTTCCAATAGAAATACAAACTTACTCATGTATAGCGCTTTACAGCCAGAGGTTTGATGAGAAAAGCATAAGCTTTGGGGTGGGGAAAAAACATGTGTTTAAATCTGAACTCTTCCTCTTACTAGCTGGGTATTCTTGAGCAAGTTATGGAATCTCTCCAAGCCTCAGTCTTCTCATCCATAAAATGGGGTAATAGTAATGGCTAGGCAAACAGATTTTAGAGAGTTTTAACTGAGGTGGAAGTAATCAAATCATGGTGAGCAATTATTGTGCACTTACAATACACATGCAAACACGCACACCCCCTAGGTGCTGGGCAAGCACCTTAGGCAGATTATCTCATTAACTCTCATGTGCTCCTCATTTTACAGGTGGGGAAACTGAGGCTCAAGAAGTGAAATAATTTAAGATTGTTACTTATATAAAAAATAATTGTTTTACTCAGTTTCTGTTTACAAAGCATTTTTCTCGCCATCTCATCTGATCTTTATGATAGTGCTAGGAGGAAAGCAAGATGGGAGAATTATTATGTGAAAACAGGTCTACCTGTCCATACAGCCACGTTGCTGAGGCCTCGTGGCTTTCCTTACCTGCTTCAGTAGATCTTTGGTTCAGATATTCAGTGAGTCTGTGGAGTCTCTGAACTCATTGGGCTCAAGCAGGTAAAGTAAACATCTACCTTTCTTTGCCAATCACCCTTTTGCTCAGCAGACCCCTGGTTACTCCATTTATCCTGGAAAGTACCATATTGAGACTTACCCTCTGTCCCACCCAATGATCTCCCCCAAGACAGAGCTAGTCCTTCTGTCCCTGGAGAAAAAAGAAGAGGAGCCCCCAGAACACTCCAGGCTGTGGGGCTCCAGCCAGAGTAGCAGCATCAGGCAGACACGTTATCCTGCCAAGGCTCTTTTGAGGGGCATTCATACATCACCTAGGTTTACACTTCTTTTTTCCAGATCACTAGGTGGAGACCACAGCACTAAAAGTGCCCCAGCCTCATACAAGTTGGTGTCAGCCCCAGGGCCTGAGCCCAGAACTCCTTGGTCTCAAATTCTCTCCACTGCGCTGTGAAAGCTCTCCATCCCAGCCCTGAACAACCCTCCAAAGAGCAACCAGCAGTCCTGAGAGTCGGTGTGTGGTAATAACGATAGTAGAAGGACGAGGAAGCTGAAGAAGAAAAAGCAGTGGCAGCAGCATGGGCTGGAGTTTGCTACGTGTCGGCCACTATGTTTGATGCTCTACATGTATTAGTTTGTTTAATTCCTACAACAACCCTGAGGGGGTAACAATTCTATTATCCCCATTTTGCAGTTGAAAAATAAAAAGACATTAAAAATACCTTTCTTTGGTAAATTCATACAATGGAATATTATTCAGCTATAAAAAGAAATGAGCTACCAAGCCATGAAAAGACATGGAGGAATCTCAAATGCATATTGCTAAGTGAAATAATCCAACCTGAAAAGTCTACATAGGTGTATTTCCAACTGTTTGACATTTTGGAAAAGGCAAAACTATAGAAACAGTGGAAAGGTCAATGGTCGCCAGAGGTTAGTGGGGAGGGAGGGATGAATAGGCAGAGCACAGAGGATTTTTAGCACAGTGAAACTCTTCTGTATGATGCTGTAACTGTGGAGACACAACATTGTACATTTGTTGAAACCCATAGAATGTACAAACCAAGAGTGAGCCTTAATGCAAACTGTGGACTTGGGTGGTAGTGACGTGTCAGTGTAGGCTCATCAGCTACAACAAATACACCTCTCTGGGGCAGCATGTTCGTAGTGGAAGAGGCTGTGAGCCTGGGGATGCAGGAGTATCTGCAAACTCTCTGTACTCCCCTCTTGATTTTGCTATGAATCTAAAACTGCTTGAAAAAAATTAAAGTCTATTTTAAAAATCCCTAGCAACAAAAAAAGGTGCAAAACACAATCAAAGAAGTTAAATAAAAACCTTGTAATCTGTCAAAAAGAGAGAGAAGGGAAGACAAGGGAAGAAAGCTTTCAAGCCACAAAAAGACATGGAGGAAACTCAAATGCATATCACTAAGTGAAAGGGGGCAGTCTGAAAAGGCCACGTACCATATGGTTCCAACTATATGGCATTCCGGAAAAGGCAAAACTCTAGAGATAGTAGAATGATCAGTGATTCCCATGGACTGGGGCAAAGGGAAGAAAGGAGGGATGAATAGATGGGACACAGGATTTTTAGAGCAGTGAAACTATTCTGTATGATACTGCAATGGTGGAAACAAGGAATTATCAATTTGTCAAAACCCAAAGAACTGTACAACACCAAGAGTGCACCCTAATGAAAACTACGGACTTTGGTTAACAATAGTGTATCAATATTGGTCCATCAGTTGTAACAAGTGTACCATGCTAACTCAAGAAGCTAAATCAGGAGGAACTGTGTGTGTGGTGAGGGGAAGGGGTATATGGTAACTCTCTGTCCTTTCTGCTTGATTTTTCTGTAAGCTTAAAACTGCTAGAAAAAAATGAAATCTGTTATTTAAAAGAGAGAGAGAAACAAAACACTATATAAACTCAACTAATGACCATCATCGATCTGAAATCCTGCCTACTGGTCCATAAAAAGGACATGGTTCTCTGCGAGCCCCTAGCAGGGAGCTTGCCTGAAAGAAGCTGTGTGAAGAGGGTCACAGTGACCCTCCCCTTTCCTGGGACACTGGCCTCAACCAGTTCAGGCTCAAAGAGGAGGGCTGAGTCTCACTCAAGGTGCTGCAATCTCATGGCAGCCGAGGACGCAGAAGCCATGGCTCCAAAAAGCTCTTGGAGCACAAAGGAGAGGGGATGAGAGAGAGAAATAGAGAGAGAGAGAAAGAGACAGAAAAGAGCAGCGACAGCAGCATCTGAGTACTCATTTATCATAAGAGTGATTTTCCTGTTAATAAAGTGACCTTGTGTAAACAGCTCAACTTCTCACAGCTCTCGTGTCATTAGGAGAGGGACACCCGCTAATCGATCGTGACCACATGGGCTGCTGAACCAGGGTGAACTGCCACCACCAAAAGAATTATATGTGGCTGATCCCAGCCCCTGCATCACAGAGAGATG
Organism: Galeopterus variegatus; assembly: GCF_000696425.1. Lineage (NCBI taxonomy): Eukaryota > Metazoa > Chordata > Mammalia > Dermoptera > Cynocephalidae > Galeopterus > Galeopterus variegatus. The sequence goes on from NW_007727242.1 coordinate 58,592, forward strand.
GGGCTGGGGGAGGGAGGCACTTCACACCAACTCCTTTGAGGGCAGAACAGTGGATTTGACCCTAGGTGGTGGTGGGCCAGGGATGGGACTCCCCCAGAGACCCCTGACTGGAGGCAGGAGTTCCTGTCAGCTGGGAGCTGCCCCCAGGGCTTGCTGCATCCTCAGCCTATGCTCTGCACACCCTAAATGTGCCTATGAAGGTGGCCTTGCCAATACCCTAGAAAAAGAGGTCTAGGGTAGGCAGGACCCTAATTCCCTGGGTCTATAATGTAAAAGCAGCCAATAAGCCACCATTCAACTCCAGCCTCTTTCAAGTTCTCCTGGGAACTTATCCTGACCATGCCATTATTCAGCACATCAAGATTTCTGGTGGAAGGGTCACAATTCCCATAGCATTAAAGCCACTGAGAAAAGGAGAAGCAACCTGTGTCTCAGCTCTGACAGAGGGAAGACCAGAGTAAGCCCAGCACCTGTCAGTGGAACCCAGGAGAGGGAATGGGAGATGGGGGGTGGGTGTTCATGCCAGCCTGACCCATGACTTGCTGTGTGATCTGGGACACCTGGTCTCACCTCTCTGAAGTGAGAGCAGTGGATCTCCAAGGTGCCATGCAGTTCTAAGAGTTCCAATTATGTGTGGGGTGTCTCTTAACTAAACATATAGATATTCGAGCAATTTTTTAAACTAATAAGGTGAGCAGCTGGAGTGGAAAATCACCTCATATGAATGCAGCCCTCTACTCTCTTTCCCAATTGCTTTTCTCTGCTCCCAAAAGCTGAGACTTCATATGGTATTTGCCAATTTTTGAAATTTTACAAAAAGATCTCATTTTCTTCAAAGACAAAAGACATCTTTTAACCCCCTTTTCATGTTTTCTTACATCTGGAATCCTGAGAGAGGGAAGCCTTCGTCTTCCAGGACAAAGAGGAGATTATAGGAGAGAATCAAACCTGCCATCACCCCATCTCCTTCCTAGTAGAAGCTTCCAATTCCCAGGCAGTGCTCTAAGCCCTGGAATTAACCCCCATTATGTTGCATAGCAGCCAGCCACGAGTACGCACAATGCAAGCGGAGGGCTTTTTGATGCACTGATACAATTTGGTGAACATAACATATCTTTTTCTTTCTTTTCAACAGAATTGCTCTTACCTTTTGTCCCATTTCTTTAAGGGCCACTGCTCTCAGCCCAGCTATCATTGAATCGTCACTGCGGTGGTAGTTTAAAAAAGACCCGAGTTCTCCCCACTCCCAGAAGTATCTGCATTTTAATAAGAAACTCTTAAAGGTTAAAACCTTCAATGGTCAAGGAATGAATTGCTAATGGTAGAATTTCAGACAAGAGGGCAGAGCTCTTTTGTGGCTGGGGGAGACCTGCCTGGACAGTATCTTCTCAGTCTACACCTCACACAGACCCTGCCCACATGACCCCCCTGTGGGAATTTGGACAGACCGGGTCTGCCTTCTCACTCAATAAAGAAAGTGGCTAGCTGTGCACCATTCTGTCATTCTCTTACATAACAATGACAAAGATCTGAGTTACACTGCAAGTCCCAACTAGGAAAAACGTGAGTTCTAGAGTCAGCAAGGGACTTGCCCTCTTGAGAGTCTGCAAGCCCATCTAGATGGCAGCGGGGGTGGGGGGACAAAGATGGGTATGGCGACATGAGATTGGGGGCATGCCTGGCCTTGAGGCCAACCTCTTGGAAGGTAGTTATTCATGTAAATATAAATAAAAGGTTATAGAGTAACTTGCTTCAACAAACAATAATTGAGACCCAAGTATTTAAGAGGTACTGTGTAGAAAGAATGGTGGGGAGCAAGGGGTGAAGAGGATAATTTTTAAAAACAAAGATGATGCTATTCCTGTCCTCGAGGAGCTCAAAGTCCAGTGGCCAAGATAACCACGTGCACAGCGCACCATAACTCCCTATGTTAAATATTAGACAAATAAAGTGCTATGGGAGTGCAGAAAGGGGAGTAATTAATCCACGAGGGTGTTTGGAGATGCTTCAGGGAAATTTGAACTGCACACTGGAGAATGAGTGAGAAGAAGGAAGTGAGCAAAGCCTGGCCAGAGACGAACAGCAATAAGCATGAAACACACAAAGGCATAAAGAGTATTGCACATTGGGGGACTACAAAAAAATAATAATTTGACCAACTAGAGCAATTTCCCTTAAGTGGGCTCTTCCAAGTTTCTCTCTTTTCTCCAGGTAGATACCTGCGCAGGTCCCATGGACATCTGCCTAGTGGTCTTGAGTAGGAGACTTCCCGGTAAGAAGCCAGACTGAAATTGGGGGTTAGGGATGGAGTGTGGGAGACCTCGAATACTGTGCTGAGATCTGAGCTTCATCCCAAGTCACCACTGTTACAAAATTAAAGACAGCTTGAGTACAAGTGCAAACAGCAGAGGGGAATGAACAAAACCATACCACTAGCAGTCTCAGGAAGTACCTGCTGCAAGAGAATGTCCTGGTTTTGTCTTTAAAATTCTTGCCAATTTTGATTTTATGCTATAATTTATCTGTGCTTCTTTTTATTACTAAAACATAATATTTGCAATGACTTCCGATTGAGTAACACAAGGACTTGCCATGTTCACCTGGTGGTTCCCCTTACCCCCAGCACATGGACCATCCCTCATGTTGAGAGGCACTAGGAAGGGGGCAGTGGGAGAATGAGTTGGAGGGGGATAAGGCTGGAGGCAGGAAGACCAGGTAAGAGGTGACATTGGCTAGGAAGGGCAATAGTGACAGAAATGAAGAGAGGATGGATACAAGGGAGGTTTCAATATAGATTTGACTGGACTAGCCCCAGCACATGGACCATCCCTCATGTTGAGAGGCACTAGGAAGGGGGCAGTGGGAGAATGACTTGGAGGGGGATAAGGCTGGAGGCAGGAAGACCAGGTAAGAGGTGACATTGGCTAGGAAGGGCAATAGTGATAGAAATGAAGAGAGGATGGATACAAGGGAGGTTTCAATATAGATTTGACTGGACTAGCTGTCAGTCATTGAGTGGGAGACACAAAAGTTCCAGAGGACTCCAAGTTTTCTCCCACAGTGATCATTGCAGTCACTGTTGCTGTGTAACAAATGATCCCCAAACTTAGCAAATTCAAACAACCAATAAGCTCACAGATTCTGTGAGTTAGGAATCCCACCAGGCACAGTAGGGATGGCTTCTCTCTGTGCCTTGTTGTCTGGCCTCTGCTGGGAAACCTTGAAGGCAGGAGTGACTCAACACCTTGGGCAGGAATCACCTCAAGGCACCTTCACTCTTAGGTCTGGAAGTTGATGCTTGCTGTCAGTCTGAACCTCAGCTGTGGACTGGAGCCACTTGGTCTGGGCTGGCTTGGGCTTCATCATAGCACCATGGTTAGGTTCCAAGAGCAAGATCCCAAGGAAGCTAGGTGCATGGCATTTTACCCAGCCTCAGAAGTCACATAGCATCACTTCCACTGTGCTCTGTTGGTCAAGGCAGTCACAAAGATCTGTGCAGTTCAGTAGACTCCACCACTAGATGGGAGGAATGCCAAGGTCACATCACAAGAACAGCATGTGGAATGGGAGACTTTGTTGTGACCATCATTAGAAAAGACAATCTTCCACAATGCTCTACTGGGAAACCCCTTAGTCAATTTTCACTTATACTTATGAAATCCCATCTCGCAACTGTGAGCAACTGAGAAACAGTTAGTGTTGGTTTCACCTTTGTCATTTCCCACAATGTCTAGCATCAGATCTTGTTCTCAGAAGGGCTTAGTAAGAACTTGTGGGATGAATGAATAAACAAATGAATGAATAAATGAATGAGAATTAGGTTGTCAGGATGTCTCTATGGCACCTGACACAGACGGCTGCCTAGAGAAACCAGAGCTCCCTGAAGGAAGGGACCACTTAAGGAAAGTTGGTTTTATTGCTCTCACATCCCTCCTGTATGTTCTCAGCTAATCCGGCAATCCATTATTAATGTGTAGTCTAATTAAGGTTGTGAGTGGCTTGATCCTTGTTTACTTAAGTCTATCCCGGAAGATTGCCAAGATTAAGTAAAATTACCTCCAGGCAGGCAAGCCTCGGAGGGGCCAGGCTAGAAGAAAAGAGTAGAGAGACTGAGAAGCTGCCCCTGGTCTTCTGGGAGAGCCCACACCTCGGAAAGCTTCATCTCTCTCTCCCACACGCGTACACGTCACCTGCCCATGCCACATCCCCCACCAGGGGGCACAACAGGCCACACACGTGCACGGGCATCCACGAACACGTCCACATACACGTGGGGCTACCCATGTGTACAGCGCATTCTCACACAAATGTTACTGCTCCCGTAGTTGTTGCTGGCAATGCCAGCTCACCTGATAAAGATTCAGATAATCTAGACCAAACAAAACTCGGTGAAGTCTGAAACTAACTAATCGAAAACGATTAACTCCTCTCAGCCTCTGAATCCACCCCTTTCTTGTAAAACCAAAGGCCAATTCTTATTTGGATGCTGTCCTTGTACATTTAATGAAGAGAGAAGCAGATTGGCTGTCGTGGCAGGGATAGGTTAATATTTTTGAATGATTAGTAGCAAATTAGAAAACCTTTCAAAGGGCTATTTATATTCTTTGCCTCTACCCTTGAGCCTGTTCTTCTCTGGAATGGTAATTAAACCATCCGTATCCAACTTGTACTAAGAGTTAACAGGACCCCTCATTCAGAGGAAAACTTCTGAGTTTGCTCATGTTCATATCCAAGAGATTATAGGGGACCTCAGGGTCTTGGCTGCCACTCTTCATCCTTCAGCTGTGACGAAATGCCATAGGCAATCAGTTATCTACAGCTGAGGCCTGGGGGACAGTGATGGAGACAGAGTTCTGCATCAAGAGAGAGTGAATGCAGAGAAAAGAACAAGCTTTCTCAATACTGAGGACAGATAGACACATTTAGAATGCATTCATTTAGTCATTTATTTAACAACACTTATCGGCAGTGCCCTGTGCCAGGAATTGTGCTAGTCTCTTACCTCCGGTTACTCACAGTTCAGGAGGCAACATAAATAAACTGAGGAATGGGTTTCTGAATGATAAAGCTACAAATGAGTTAAACACAGGGAGCTATGAGGGTGCATAGCAGGGCTTTTCAGCCAGTTTTAGGGTCTGAGGCAGGCTTTGGGGGTTGGTGAGGGCTGAGCTCTGAGCTAGTTGATTGAATGAGGGAAGTGGGGAAAGAGAAGAAAGATGGGGAGACAGGATGGAAAGAGGGGATAATAGTGGTCCTTGATATTTTTGAAAAGTAACCGTATGAACAAATGCGTAAAAATAATACAAATAATGGCACTACTACCATGCGAGTATATATCTTGCATGATATAAAGAGACTTGTATGGATTATTGCATCTAATTCTAACAAAAAATTTAAATTCTCCTCATTATATACAAAATGAAACAAAGTCACACTGAGATTAAGGAATTTTCCTAAAGTCACAGGTGATGAAATTGGAATGCAAACCCAGGAAGAGAGTCGGTCTCCAGCCTTCACACCCCCAGCCTGTGTGCTGTACAGCCAGCCAAACAAATGTAAGTTTTGTTCTTTATCCTATAAGCAATTATAGGTATTGAAGAATTTTAAGCAGGAAAAAGACATGGATTTGTGTTGTAAAGGCCAGTCTAGCTATGGAATGGAAAGGGATTGGAGAGTGAGAACGCTGAAGGTAAGGTGACTAATTAGGAGGGTTGCAAGTTCCAGGTGACAGAATGTGAATGCCTAAGCTGGAGCTGGAGATGAGAAGGAAGGGTCAAATTTGAGAAATGTTTGAAATAAAAATTTGAACATTATCAGTGACTGCTTGAAATTGGAGTATCGGCTGTCCAGTTAGCTCATTCGGTTACAGCGTGATAACACCAAGGTTAAGGGTTTGGATCCCTGTACTGACTAGCTGCCAAAAAAAAAGTGAGGGACGGATGGGAAGAAATCTAGGATAATGCCCAGATTTATGGACAGAGTGGCTGGAAATGCCATTAACCATTTAGGAAATACTGGAAACAGGACAGGCCTAGGGGTCAGAAGGTAAAGGGAGAGACAGAGAGAAAGGTGCCCCCTCAATCTTTGGACTTGCTGACTCTGACATCCTGTGGAACATCCAAATGGAGATGGGCAGAAGTCATTTGGATGGATGAAGTAGAAGCTGAGCTAAGAGATCAGAGTTGGAGATATTATCCATGTGAAGTTAGTAGTTAAAGGCATGGCAGATGTGAGATTACCCAGGGAGGGCAGGGTGTGTGGGAAGAGTAGAAGGCCTAGAGAACACCTGCATTTAACAGGCAGGCAGAATAAGTGAAGTTGGGGCCAGCCCGGTGGCTCACTGGAGAGCGGGCCCCTAGGAGTGCGGTGGCGCTCCCGCCGAGGGTTCGGATCCCATGTGGAGACCGGTTCCCGCTCACTGGCTGAGCGCGAGGTGGGAGCAACACTGAGGGTTGCGGTCCTGTTACCGGTCAGTAAAAAAGACAAAAAAAGGAAAAAAAAAAAAAAGAATAAGTGATGTTGGAAAATTGTTCAAGAAAACAATAGCTAAAAGGTAGGAGGAGAATCCAGGAAAAAAATGGAGCCATAAAACATAAGACAGCAGAGAGTTTCAAGAAGAGAGTGGTGATTACATCTAACGATACAGAGAAGTCCAGACAAAGAAGGACTGCATAATGTCCCCAGGTTTAATAATGTGTAGTCCCTTGGTGGCCTTTGGCAGAAGAGTTCAGTGAGGTCACGGGGTGGGTGGAGGGAGAGGAAGTGTCGAGGTCCCAGTGAGTGGAGTGAATGAGAGGTATGAAAAAAGGTGTGGTAGAGTAACTGTCCAAGCACTTGACTAGGTAGGAAAGAAAAGTACAAGGTGCCCAGGACCAAGGAAGAGTTGTTCAGGGGGAGAACCTAGCCTCTTTAGAGGATGAAAGAAGGAACAAGTAGAGAGAAGGTGGCAATGGAGGAGAGAGAAGCAATGACATGGGAACGAGGTCCCAGGCTGACGGATCGGATGAGATCGGGAGCGTGGTGCAGAGTGGACCCTGAACAGGAAGAAGGATCCTTCCTCTGATAGTGGGAACAACTTGGGGAAGAGGTACAGAAGTCCAGATGGAGAGGACATCTGGGAGACAATACTGTATCACTTCAATTTTCTACTTTAAATGAAGCAGCGGAGGAAAACGTGCTTACATGGTGAAGGAAGAAGATTGGAAGGAAGCTTGAGAAGAGGGAAAGGGATGAGATGTGGGGTGGCAGGAGGGCGAGGGAGGTGTCCAGTAACAGAATAATTGGCCAGCTATGCTAGAGATGAGGTTGCCACTGAGCTATGGGATTGCCCCTTGGAATTCTCGACAATTCAGGCATGGAGGCAAAGGCGGTGGAGCCACTGTGGGAGTGTGCCAGCAGAGTGGAGTATAAGATAGAGTCCATCAGATCCATCAACACCAGGGTCCCTGGGGACTGAAGCCATTGCCATACTGTTGTGTGTATTAAAGGAGCGAATGCATGGAAGGCACCCCACTCGGCAACTGGTGCATAGTCAGCCCACAAAAAATGTTGGCTTTTGTTCATAGCAATCAGTTGATGATCTCCAAGGTCATTCTCTATATTATATTACAAAATCAAACACTCTCCTAGCCTGCTAAAGAAAGAAAATGGAGATGCAGGCTAACATGTTAACAGGATAGTTTAAGATTAAACCCAGAGAATTTTCCAACAGGAAGGGCTGAAAATAGACCATATAGGCTATTAAAGAAGATGATAGAATCCTGGATGAAATTAAGATCTGATCAGATTCTTGCGTGTCTGGAGTAGATTCGATAGCTTTTCCTTGAAGCAGGGAATTAGCCCCAGTTATCAGGGTGGTCATTTCTTCTCTGAATGAAAAAAAGGGATGCCATCTCACAATGTTAAATCCAGTCTACTAACAAGGGCTGTCTTGAGCACTGTGATGGGAACAGTTCAGAGGCAGGAGATCACTTGGTGGTATCC
>NW_007727242.1:66885-71062 GCF_000696425.1 Galeopterus variegatus
GTGTCTGGAGTAGATTCGATAGCTTTTCCTTGAAGCAGGGAATTAGCCCCAGTTATCAGGGTGGTCATTTCTTCTCTGAATGAAAAAAAGGGATGCCATCTCACAATGTTAAATCCAGTCTACTAACAAGGGCTGTCTTGAGCACTGTGATGGGAACAGTTCAGAGGCAGGAGATCACTTGGTGGTATCTGCCCTGCGCTCAGGAAGGGCACATTTACTTCCCTCAGTCGAGCCCAAACTCCTCCCTCTACAGATGAGAAACTGAGGTCTGGAGAAAGCAAATGCCTTGGCGGGCTCTTTAGTGGCAAACCTGGATGACAAGCCAGGTTTTCCAATTTACAGCCCGAGTTCTGTCCAGCGCCCCATGTTGCCATTTCCAAAACACTTACAAACAAAAACATCACATTGTTGATGACTAAGGACCTAAAAACTGCAGCAAAGACCGAGAAGCAGCAGATTTATGAATTGGGGCCCTGTTCTCATGTCCGGGCATGGGGGAATCATCATTTAGCATAAATAAGCCAGAGCATAACCCAGAGTAATCCTGAACAAAAACAAAGTGCTAAGGGAGCACGGGTTCCTGCTGTGAAATACTAAGTGTGCAGTTTAAGCCTATTTGAAGCATGTAAAGGCCTAAGGGTCTACACACGGGCACTGGCAGCTTTAAGAAGAGGCTATTTTAGTCGGAACAACGCTGTTTGGCATCTAATGCTATCAAGCACCCAGGGTGGTAGGTTTTAAGCCTATTTGAAGCATGTAAAGGCCTAAGGGTCTACACACGGGCACTGGCAGCTTTAAAAAGAGGCTATTTTAGTCGGAACAACGCTGTTTGGCATCTAATGCTATCAAGCACCCAGGGTGGTAGGCCCAATTATAGAATTAACATTGTTCATATCTGCTCAGCCAAATAGAAAGTAACTACTCTATAACGGGGCTAGGCATCCACAATTAAATAGGGGAGGGAGAGCCCACTAATTGCTCTCATTTTTTTTTCGCCCAGCAGTGTGGTGCCAGTCTCAGAATCTCCCAAGCAGATGGAAGGAAGGTAGGGATAGAGAGGGGATAGGGAAATAGCTTTACTTCATCAAATACCTCCTCCCACTCCTCTCTCTCTCTCTCTCTCTTCCTCTCCTGGCTCCTTTTCTTCAGTTTCTTCTGTTAATGTTTCAAATCTTTCTACCACTATTCCACCCCCACCCCGAGCTCAGTGTACAAGAAATGTCAGTTTTGCAAAATAAAAAGAGCATCAGAGTCAGAGAGATCTGAGTTTGAATCGTTTCCTTCACTGATACAAGCTGTGTGACCTCGGACAAGTTATTTAACCTCTCTGAGTCACACTTTGCTCATCTGAAAATATGAGCAAGTACTCTAATATTTACCTTTCAGTCTCATCCTGAAAAATACATAAGATGACAACAATTCAAGACTTTAGCATGCCATTTCTTGCCCAGAGTATGCATAAACTCTAATGTTAATTAAAGTCATTCTGTCCTTTGGGATTTTGAGATTCAAATGAAATTGGCTTGCACCCCCAACCCCACTTGTAGCAGGAAGTCCAATTTGTCCAAAGGCTCTTGGAGGAGGGATTTATGCTTCTCTTGGCTACCTCTGATTAGTTCAATTTGGGGCTCATTTTGTTACCTAAAGGTGATTATCCCTTTCCACCCCACACAAACGAACACTGAGCACCACCCTGATTCCTTCATTTCCCCCAAACACTCTTGCTGTGAGGCTGTGGGTGCAGCAGACTTCCACTGGAGTGTGGGGACAGAGGGCTTGCACTGTGATACGTCAGCCTCAATTGGTTTTGACACCACTCTCCCATTTGGAAATATCCTCCATTTATGGGCGGGCTCCCTCTGCACAGCGCAGCCTCTCGCCGCCTGCCTCTCCACTCTCTCCTCTCCTCTTTCACAATCCTCCCTTTTCTCTCTTTCTGCTCACTCCAGTCCCCCAATTCCTGCCCATTTCTTATGCAGAGCAGTTTGGTTATTTCTTTATACTTCTGTGTCTTCCCATATAAGACTTGGGGCCTCATCTTTCACATCCAGAAAAACCTGTCTAGGTATTTTCCTAAACAAAGTCAGTTGTCTCCCTAGGAGGAAGTCTGCTGCCAGCTGATAGTGTAACAATTATGTTCTCCCTACTGTACATACCCTCAACCAACAAAAGTTAGTAGCTTCTTTTCTTCTTTGTACTACAAGATATCTTTTTCTCAGATCACCTTCCCCTCAAACTAACCTTTCCCATCTCCAGTAAGCTTCCTGAAAGAAGAAGCCATCCTCTCCTTCTGCTCCACCACTACTCTGAGACTACTCTCTGAAAAGTCAACTTAAATTTGCCAAATCCAATGGCCTTATCCTTATCAGCTATAGCAATTAACCCTGTTGACAATGAACTCTTCCAAAAGTGCCTTTCTGCCTTGGTCTACCCAGTGCTGTCATACTCATTTCTCCATCCATCTCCAACCGTCCCTTCTTGGGTCCTTCTCAGCATGTTCCTCCTCCGCCCACCTTGAACGTTGAGTGCTCTGTGTTCCCATTAGCATCTCTCCTCTCCTCTCACCTACATGGCATTCCCAGCCATCCTACCCATTCCAACCGTTCAACCTCCCAAGTGGCTGATGAGACCTAACATGTTTCTCTTTAGCTATAATTTTCCCCAAAGCTCATACTCCCATTTGTAAGCACGTCCTGGAAACCTCTGTCTGAATGATGAACAGAGCCGTCCAACTCACAAAACCAAACCATGCCCATTCTTCCCTCCACCCCCACTGCCAAGCCCACTTCTCTGGCAAGGCCGTGCTCTGTTAAGAAATCACCAGCCCTCCAACCTCTCCCGGTCTCTACTGACTCATTCAATAAACATTCATTGGGTCTTTCTACTTGGGTAATCTCATCCATTCCCATGGCTTTAAATAACACCTATATGCTGACAACTTGAAAATTCATATCTCAGCCCAAAGCTGTCCCCCCAGCTACAGACTGGTGCACCCTGATGCCTACTCAACAACTCCTCCTCTTACTTATCTCACAGGCACCTCAACCTTGATATATCCAAAATAGAATTCTTCCCTCCTTCCCACAGTAACGATGTTCCTTTCCCAGCCAAACCCTTATTAGTAGATAGCACCTCCAACCACACATTTCCTTAAGCCAAAAACAAGGACATCACCTTGAGTCCTCCCTCACCCCCACCTACACAATTCAGCCTGTTAGCAACTCTCACGATTTCTTGTTCTGAAATATACCCCAAATCCATCCTTTTCTCCCCACTTTCACTGCCATCCCCATGATCCAGACTATAATCATGTTTTCTGTGGATGACTGCAGTAGCTTGCTTCTCTCCAAACTCATCCATACCCTGCACAAGAAAAATCTTTTAAAAACATAAACAGGTCATGTTTTTCTCCTCCTGAAAAGCCATCAGTGGCCTCCACATTCCTCACCATGTCCTATAAGCACTTGTTAGCTCTCCAAAGTCCCTTCCTTCTTTTTATTCCTCCCCAGGTCTATCTGTAATAATTCGAGTCTTTTCAGCTCCTCAAATAAGGAAGAAGCCAAGTTCTTTCTAGCCTTGGAGACATGATACTTCCTTTTTCTTCTGGCTGTGATACTTTTTCTGAGGTTGGTTCCTTCTTGAAGTTCAGCCTTTAGCTTAAATTTGACCTCCTCATAGAAGCCTTCCCTGATACTCCTATCTAAGTTGGTTTCCTCTAATCCTCAATTATTTTCCATCACTTCACCCTGGACCTTTTCTTTATAGCATTTAACCACTTTCTGGATTTTTTCCCTTCAGTTTTTTATCACCTATCTCCTTCGTGAGGGCACAGACCATGTCTATTTTGTTGACCACTGGATTTGAGCATCGTAAACATTATCTGGCATAGAGTAACTGCTCAATAAATATTTGTTGAATGAATGAATGGATGGATGGATGGATGGATAAATGGAAAAATGAATGTGTCTATAATATGTATGCAGTGTCAGATAAAACACAGTCCTTGCTTTTAAGGGATAAACCACCCAGCAGAATATAAACTCATAATTACAATAGTTATTTCTTCTGTGATAGGCATGGTGAAAATAGTATGGAAATGCAGAGGTAAACCCAAATAGCCCTGCCTAGGGGGTTTGTGGAAGACTTCACAGAGAGCTGAAAAGTAGATGAAAGGGCA
>NW_007727242.1:71650-76420 GCF_000696425.1 Galeopterus variegatus
TTTTTTTTGGCTGATTAAATTGAAATTAAAATTTATCCTTGCATTTTAGCTTGAGGTCAATGCAGGTAATCACTTGATGCTGAAAATAAGAGCTAGAAATTTTCTGTATCAATGCAAAGTACAGTCTCACTATTTGTGAAGATAGTTAATCCTCTGGTATGTAAAATGCAGTCTCCTACCTTACCTTCCAAAAAGATTGTCCAAAAATTATATGTCTGATGTGCCACATGCTGCAGATGTAAATCAATGAATTGGATTAAGGACAGAACAAGGGTCACATCATATCATTACATCTCCTTCTCAGCACGTATGACAGTCATCTTAGGCTACATTATGCTATGGTAGCAAATGATCCCCACATCTTAGTGGCTTCCACACCAGAGGTGTACATCTCACTTACATTGCATGGATGCTGACTCAGGCTGAAGCAGCAGCTCCTATCAGGGGCATGTTGGTCTGGAGACAAAAGGGGGAAAAAGAAATTGTGGAACCAAGTAAAGGCTCTTAAAGCTTGTGCTTAGAAGTAACTAATGTCATTAACAATTGATAGACCAAAGTCAATCACATGGCCAAGACTGACAGTGCTGAGTCAGGGATATAAAATCTCTGTAAATATTCGCTGATAAAAATACAGTCTATCACAGTGTATATAATCCAAGTTCATCACTTACACTATTTCACTGTTGTAAGGATGCTGAGAAATACCCGTATATGATTTAAATAAGAATGCTACAAACTACTTATATATGCTTTAAATAGGAAATGTACCTAGATGTAAGACAATAGCTGATTTTAGTGATGAGGTGAGACAGCAGAAAATATCCTAGCTGTGATGGGTCAAATCCCATCGTTCATGTATTGGAAACTTGATCTCTACTATAACAGTGTTAAGAGACTGGGAGATCCAGTTGTGGTATTTGAAAGGTGGGGCCTTTAATAGGTGATTAGATTGTGAGGACTGTGCCCTTGTGAATGGATTGATCCATTCATGGAGTAATGGACGTGATTCTGATGGCTTTAAAAGGAGGGTAAGTAAGAAGGTCAGCTCACTCTTGCTCAGCCTGTTCTTGCCAAGTGACACCTTGTTGCCATGGGACTCTGTAGAGAGATCCCACCCAGAAGAAGGACCTCACTGATGTGTTCCCTGGACATTAGACTTTCCAGACTACAAAACTATGAAAAATAAATTTCATTTCTTTATAAATTACCCAGTTTTAGGTATTCTGTTATAAGCAAAAGAAACAGATTAATACACTAGCAAGACCCAAATTTCATATTCTATTGGTAGACAATTCTGTAGACCAGAATTTAGTATTTCAGTGTGCAAAATCTTTGTGAACAAAATAGCTGTTTCTTCTTCAAGACTAAATTAGTATAAATTTCAATCCATAAATAAGAAGTACTTACCTTTTTCTTCTAAATACATAATTTTTGGATAAAAATAGAAGCATTTTATATGCCTGCGTGTTTTGTAAGTTGTCAAATATATTGTATACAGAAGTTTTTGGTTGGCTTCAAGAATTAGAAAGATTTTCTTTGAGTATGATAGACATACTTAAAAAATAAATTTAGGGTCAGAGCCAGCAGCTTCTCAACCATATCATTAAGTACAAATTCAAATGGGCATTTTAGAGAGAGGGGCAGGAGCCTACCATTTAGTTAAAGCAAATACTCAACTACAAGCTCCTCAATAACAGAGAAAATGTCACCATATTTTTTAATACCCAGCAGCTAGTACCTGGTACCCAGTAAGTGCTCAATAAATGTTTCATGTTAACATTTTTCTGGAGGGCAGTGAATATCAAATTTGAAAATGCTCATTCAGTTTGACTCTGAAATTGCAAGTTTAGAAATTTATCTTAAGAAAATAATTGGAAATGTATAGGACATTTAATACACTCCTATATATAATAGCAGAAATTGTTAACAATTAAACTAAAATATACAACAATAGAGTGCTAGTCAAATATGTTATAGTACATCACAAAATGAAATACTATACAACTACGAAAAGCCATATTTTCAAAGAACACTTAATTGTAAGGGAAGTAAAATATGTTATGTGGAAGAAAAAAGTCAGCAGGTATAAAAACTAGTCGATACAATAAAATCTCATTTTAACAAAATGCATATATATGCTTGCATGCACCTGAATATAAGCACATATATACATATCTAAATAAGATAGAAAAAAGCTATCCATCACAAGGGAAAAATGTGCATTTCTTGCAGCCCCTTCTGGCTTGTAAAGATAGGAGATGCTGAGATGGATCCTTTGTTTACTGAGTGGAGAAATACACATGAGGACGCAGATAAGAGAGGCTGGAGTCAGGGTCAAGTCAGGCTGTGTGTGGTAGGCAAGGAGTGGAGGCAGTTGGCAGTTGATGGGAATGAGAGGCATGGCAGAGAACCCAGAGGTCTAATGGAGATTTTTTAATTCACTTTTGCTGTGCAGTATGTACTGTATCTCTTTTGCCTCTCCCTGAAAACTTCATTTTTCTCTTCTATTTTGTGAAGTTTGCTTTGAGGAGAGGCAACGAAGTGATGAATCTTGCTCAGGGGCAAGAAGCAAGGCTGCTTGCAGGGCTTGGCCACGTTTGGGATATCACAATGAGAGAAAATGCACCAAAAGATTAGACAGCCATTAGCTTTGGGTAGAGAGAAAAGAAGGTGATTTTCATTTCCTTCTTTGTAGTTTAATGGGTTTTCCAAATTTCTGCAATGAATATGCATTACGATTATAATCAGGGAAAAAATGTTATTTTAAAAAAATAAATTGATGTTGAAAGAATGAATAAGTGAATAAATCAATGAATGAATGAATTAACTAATTAGTGAAATGATTGACCGGGGCAACAGAAGCACAAACAGGATTCTAATTGACAAATTTGCTTGTTCTTATTTCCTGCTGTGGACATTAGTCAGCTTCTATCTTTAGATGAGACATATTTGTTTAAAAAAAATATTCTACAGAAGGAAGCAATACTTTTGTGCTCTCTACTCTCCAACATTTGCAAAATGCCTTTATCCCCTCCAACTTGGGTCATGGTTGAAATGCCTCTTATCTTTTTCCCCAGGGTATGTGGCCAACACCCCCAGAATTCACTAACCTAGAGTTCTATGAAAATCAAAGAAAACAGGCAATAGATAGAAAAAGTATCATACACAAAGGAGCCTCCTGCCTCCTTGCTTTGAAATTCTGTGGCTCTGTGTTTCTATGTAGCCTTATAATATCAGTGTGTGTGCATGTGTGTGTGCATGCACACGTATGTGTTACACACATAGAGACATGAAGTCAAACTGAAGACATATTTAGCACACAACCTAATACATTCATCCTGAACCAGTGCCAAACTACATGTGCTGAACTTGTCAACAAACTGTCTGATTTGTTCCTGTCTCACACATAAACACCGTCAGGCAGGGCTGGAAGTCAGCCGTACTGTGTTGGATAGAACCTACGAGAGCTTCTATAGAAAGCATATTGTTTGCCCATATGGGCTGGGGGAGGTGGCAGCTGGGTGAGGAGAGGACCCTCCCACCCACCAGGCCCAGAGACAAGCAGCCTGCCCCAGAGTCCTGGAATCCAGGCTGAGGACAGCTCAAGGGCACGGGAAGCTTTCTGGAGTATTTGGGGAGAACAGTTACTAGATAGACTCTTGGAGAGCAGAGTACAGGGAGTGAGAGGAAAAGAGAAGCCTGCCTGACAAAGCTGATTTTTTTGTACAGATGCTGCTGGCAGAAGAACAGGGTGGGAACAGTGTGTTCAGCTACATTAGTCAGGGATAGAGTTTTAATAGGCTGCAGAAGGAAATGATGACGGCAAAGTTAGGAGCAGTGAGTAACTCAATTTGAGAGAGCTGAGCTCCCCGGGAGACCACAATCAGGCGCCTTTTTTTTTGCTGGGCCCTGTGGGGGCAGGGCTGGTGTTGGGGCTGTTGCAGACACTGGCATTGGGAACAAATACAAGCCAGGGAGGTGACCCTGCAGCTCCTCCTGCCATGACACTGAGACGTCCTGGGTCACCAGCAATTTCAATCTGTATGGAAACGATCCTGAGCCTCTAGGGACAGACTGTCTTGTATGGCTGCAGGAGGGGAGGGAGAACACCTAATCCTGAGTAGGCTCTGTACATGGATGGGGTGTTGTTTTACAAGAGAAGCCTTTTAACTGCTTCAAGGGTTAAGGAAGGAAAGAACCACCCCAAGAATAGAGAAGGTGACACCATAAGGTGCTAGTGGTCAGCGAGCCTGATAAAGGGACTAACTGGTGACAAGGCTGACAGGGCTCAGGGTACCTCTATGTCCATGAGAAGATGTCCCTCCTATGGGTGGAGAATGCATGGCTTGATGAAGAGGAGGGTGGGATGGATCCAGCCTCTACCTGCTCCCTGGCTGGGCATCCTTGTGCAGAGTAGGAGGTGCCCAGCCATACGCAGCAGTCCTGAAGACTAGCCTTTGGTAAACAAGCTCCTCAGTCTGGCATTGCTGGCCCTCTGTGAGCCAGCCCAACCTGACCATCCAGCCTGGTCTCCCATGCCACTTTCCACAGACCCACACTCCAGCAGAAGAGAATTCCTAACCACTTCCCAAGCTCACTTCACTTCCTTGCATTTATCCTTTTGCCCCTGCTGTTCTCTGTAGCCACAATGCCCTAACGCACATCTTTGCACATCCCATGTGCTATTAAAGCTGGCTAATACCATCTTCTCCAAGAATCATCCTCTGGTTGCCTCCAAGTTAAAGTGATCTTGCCCTAATCTGAGCTCTT
>NW_007727242.1:76784-77964 GCF_000696425.1 Galeopterus variegatus
GCCCAACCTGACCATCCAGCCTGGTCTCCCATGCCACTTTCCACAGACCCACACTCCAGCAGAAGAGAATTCCTAACCACTTCCCAAGCTCACTTCACTTCCTTGCATTTATCCTTTTGCCCCTGCTGTTCTCTGTAGCCACAATGCCCTAACGCACATCTTTGCACATCCCATGTGCTATTAAAGCTGGCTAATACCATCTTCTCCAAGAATCATCCTCTGGTTGCCTCCAAGTTAAAGTGATCTTGCCCTAATCTGAGCTCTTACAGCATTTCATCTCTACATCCCACGTGTCATCATTTTTGGACCATCATTTACCTCAACCCCTGTATTGCAGTTTTTACATACATTTCTTATCTTCTCTATAGACTGCAAGCCCCTGAGGGCAAGACCTGTTTTTCATTCATGTTAGATATCTCGTAGCAGCAAAGCATGGTACCTGGCACATGAAAGATGTTCAATAAGCAGTTTCATGAAGACAGTATTAGGCAAAGCACATTTAAATCTCAGCTCTTATCATGTGAAGACAAATAGTAGCTAATAGTCATTTATTTTTATATGTCAGGCACTGTTGAAAGTGCTTAACATGTAGGAAGTTAGTGAATTCTCCTAAGTAGTTGTAGTTGTTTTTATCTCCAAAGCAGAACAGGAAACTGAGACACAGAGAGGTTTAGTGTCATACCCAAAGTCATCAACTAGTAAGTAGCAGAAATGAGATTTGAACCCAAGCCAAGTAATCCATAGTTCAAACTTGTAACCATGTGCTAGGCTTTCCCAAGGCCAATGCACCTTGGATTTAATCAACCTGATTCTCAACTTCTTCATCTGTAAAATGGGGATAATGATACTTATATATTACATATATATATATATAAAATAATTGTTTATTAACTATATAGATTTCCAGACCATAATAAGCCCTCAATAAAAAGTGGTCACCATTAATAAAAACGTTTTGAATGAAAGACATAGGTAGTGTAGGAATGCTGTCATTCAGAGCAGTACATCCAAAAGAAATATAACACGAACCACAAATGTAAGCCACATATATAATCAAAATCTCTATATTAATCACAGCAATAAAGGAAAAAAATCATCAAACCAAATTACATATTTTATTTAATCCAATATCTCCAAAATTTTATCATTTCTGCATGTAATCATTATAAACATTATGGAC
>NW_007727242.1:78760-81528 GCF_000696425.1 Galeopterus variegatus
ACAAATGTAAGCCACATATATAATCAAAATCTCTATATTAATCACAGCAATAAAGGAAAAAATCATCAAACCAAATTACATATTTTATTTAATCCAATATCTCCAAAATTTTATCATTTCTGCATGTAATCATTATAAACATTATGGACGAGATATTTTATATTATTTCTTTATACTGTCTCCAAAATCTGACTTGTATTTTTACACCTGTGTACATCTCAGTTCAGACTAACTACATTTCAAATATTCAAGAGCCACCTGTGGCTAGTAGCTCCCATACTAGACAGCATAAATTTAGTAGATCTAAGGAAAAAAACCTCCAAAAATCCTGTTAGGAAGCCAAACTTCTGCCATTTGGGTTATGATTAATTTTCTCTTTTCAAGAGCTCATCATTAAAATGCAAATACCATTGGGAAATATCAATGAATGCTGGAGCTGAGACTGACGTTGCAGCTCAGACAGCTGACACATTCAGAAACCACATTCAGTGGGTAAAAGTGTGAATCTCAGAGTTGGACACACCTGAGTTCAGATGCTGACTTTGCCTTTTACAATTTGTGTGACCTTGGCTGAGTCCTTTAACGTTGCTGAGTCCACTTTTCTCATCTGTGAAAAAGGTACTGTTAGCACCGAGTAAGCTAAGGCACAGGTGCTCAGTGAGCCTCAGTTCACTTCCTCCTCCACTGGACCTCTGTGTCACTGGAGCTGTCTCTTTCCAACCCCTCCTCTATCTCAAGGCTTTTGCTCAGACAAGCCACCATTATGGGGGCCCTGCTTGGTTAACACTCACAGGGATTTATTGAGCATCTATGTTCCTAGAACACAGAGGCACCAAGGTGAGATCCCGAAAAAGTATGTCATAACAATAATGGTTGTTTCGGTGCCTAATACTGATCCAAGGATTTCCACTTCCATTATGACTTGGACTATCCCTTAGAGTCCAGGCTCAGCCTCTGCCTGGAGCCTCTGTCCCTGGGTAGTGGGGCACAGCAGCAGGGCCCTTGCTTGCTACCATCAGACCCAGATGTGGGACCCCAGTTCCAGAAAGTGCCTCTTCTGATTACGTGCCTCTTACCACCTTCCCTTCTCGGGCTCAGGACTGTTCCACTTACTTTGTCACAGTCTGTCACTTGACTTTGTCTTGTCCTGCCTGTAATGCAAAGGCAAGCTATGTAATGGGCTACCAAGGAGATGAGCAAAAGTAAAGAGTCCTGGGGACCAAGTTGCACGTGTCAAGGTGTTATCCAAGGGGCCATGGGTGAGTTTCTGGGACAAAAGGGAAAACCAATAGTCAAGAGGAAGAGCCCTGAAAGAAGGGCAGACTGACTTGAGCCAACAGGACCAGTTGAGGACCTAATGGCATAAGAAACTGCATGTGCAGAAGTCTGGGATGTCAAGAGAAAGCAAGGAAGGATGTGAGTGGGTCAGGAGTCCAGGAGCTAAGCCCGCACATGAAGTGCCTGTGTGAGAACAGTCCTTTTACTCATCATACCCACACAGGATCATGGACATGGGAGCACCTAATCCCCTTGCTTGTTTTCCAGGGTTTATAAATACCTCAAATGCCTTTCAAATACCTCTGCCCGCATGTTGACACACCTGCCACTTCATCCTGGACTTGTCCCCAACATTGCTAACTACTTACTGAATTAGCATGCATAGCATGCTATCCTAAACCTAATGCCTGTTTCATCATGGTCGTGGCCTCACCAGTCTTGTTCTAATTCATTAGCCATGCCCACCTAATCCTAACACAGAATGTTAGGATGCTTACTGTCTTGAAGGGGCAGATTGACACATCTAAAGGGTGGTATGAATTAGTGGTTAAAGGGCTTTACTGTCAGAAAGACCCATATAGAAATTTGCAGTTCTACCACTTACTTGTTCTATGATCTTAATCAGGTGATTTAATCCCAACATTCTCTTCTGTAAAATGGGTATAATAAGATCTATTTTACAAAGTTGCTGTGACATATAAATGAGAGAATAATATACATAAAGTACATTCTAATGCCCAGCACATAGGAAACACTCAATAGCTCACCTTAAATAAATAAGTGAATGTCTCCAGCGGCTCATCATGGATTGAGTGTAAGATCCTCAGCGTGGCTCATGAGCCCTGTGCAAGCTAATGTTGCATCTTCTCCATCTCATTTTGCACACTTTCCACATGGTCTCTTCACTCTGGCCGTACTCAACTACACCTAGTCCCAGAGCCAGCCATGTGCTATGCTGCCTAAGACTTTGCATAGGATGCTCTTTCCCACCCTCTTCTTCTGACTGGTTCCTACTCCTATGAATCAGCCCCAAAGCCATGTCCTCCAAAGCCATCCCTAAGCTTCCACCTGAAATACAGCCTCCCCTTCTGCAGAGCCTAAGGCACCTCACAGACCCCTCAGCCATCTCTCTGTTCTCTGTGCTATAACCACTGACCAAAACTCCTTGAGAGCAATGCCGTGCCACTCTGGTTTATGTACTCCTGAACCTGACACATAAAGAATGATAGTTAATAACAAGAGCAAATATTAGTGAGTGCTTCCTCTGTTTCCAGGGACTATGCTATACCCTCTACATAAATTATCTCATTTAATCCTCAATCGCCTATGAGGTAGACACTACTACTAGCTCTCTTTTTTGGATGGAGAACTTGAGGCTTATATGCATTAAATAACATGTCCCAGAAAAACCAACGGGTAAGTGAAGGGCCTGAAATTCCAACCCAGAGTCATATGACTCCAAAGTCTGAGCTCTTGCTCACACCTTTCGA
>NW_007727242.1:82088-175435 GCF_000696425.1 Galeopterus variegatus
TCCCCCTCCTCCTCCTCCCTCTTCCTGTGGAGAGATCCTCCTACTGTGTCACTGCAGGAACTAGTAAGGAGCTGAAGCCCTCATGAGGTCCAGGTACCAGAGAGAGGGATGCTGGCTGGCCATCCCCACCTCCTGAGGAGAAGACAGGAGGAAGGAGTGAAACATCTGGAAGCAGCAGCATTTCGTTCTGGACCTTGCGCACATGAATGATGCACTAAGACAATTCTCTGCCTTATCATAAATTCTGCAAACTCATGAACTTTGCAATCTCTGAAGCTCAGCGCTGTATGGGAGCCACTTATCTTGTGCTGAAAGCAATATAAAAACAGATGGCAAAGAGTGCATCGAGAGATAAATCAGCAGCGTGGCTGCCAGGAGTTTGCGGACAAACCCAACACAGCCAGACTCTCGGCTCTCGGACACAGGGACTGCTAAGCAGGGACACCCCCAGGGCGAGGTGGCCAGGCTGGCAGAGAAGGTAGCTGGCAGGAGAAGGCAGGACAGAGTTGCTTGGGGAGATGAGGAGGAAAGGCCACTTTCATAGGCAGCCTTGGGAAAGTGGCCAGCCCTTGCCCAACAGGGGGGACTGTGGGTAGAGGACAGTGTGGGGCACTGTCCACAAAGCTGAAGCTGAATCCAGGGCTTTAGCACTTAAAAGATACTTTTCCCTTGTTGCCACACTGAATCCTCACTACAACCATATGAGATATTTATTTTTGCAGCTAGAGAAACTGAGGCTAGAGGGTTGTGACTTGACCAAAGTCACACAGCAGAGCTGGAACTTGAATCAAGGTGTCATGACTGCAGAGCTCTATCACTCACATCACGGGGTTTGTGTTTTAGTCCATTTTCTGGTGTTTATAGCAGAACACCTGAAGCTAGATAATTTATAAAGAAACAAAATTTATTTCTTACAGTCCTGGAGGCTGGGAAGTCCAAGGTCAAGGGGCCACATCTGGTGAGGGCCTTCTTGCTGGTGGGGACTCTCAAGGGGGCTGAGCGTGCTAGCTCTGGTCTCTCTTTCTCTTCTTATAAAGCTACCCGTCCCACTCCCATGATAGCCCATTAATCCATTAATCCATGAATGGACTAATCCATTCTTGAGGGCAGAGCCCTCATGACCCAATCAATACTCTTAAAGGCCCCACCTTTCAATACTGCCACACTGGGGATTAAGTTTCAACATAAGTTTCAGAAGAGACAAACATTCAAGCCATAGCAGCCTGGTTTGTCCTTATTTAACTCTCACCATAGTTTTGTGGGGAAGGTGGACCAAAAACAGAAATAAGATTCAGAGTTGAGAAGCCTTGCTTGAGCGCATAAGGCTAGAGCACAGCTGGGCTGGCAGAGCCCCCATCTGCTGCTTTTCCACCTCCCTGGGCTGCAGGCCAGGCTGGCATGCCAGCGATAGGCTGGCTCGCACTCTGCTATTGACCTAGAGCAGAAGTGAGTGCCCTAAGACACTGGACAATGTCCACACCTGCTGGGGACAGGCCCAGAGAGAGGCAATGAGGAAAAGGTTAACAAGACCAAAGGAAACAGTAAGAGTTGGAAGGAAGAGAAACATCAAGGGGCAAGAGACAACAGACAAGAGAACAGAAAAGAAGAGAAAGCGAGAAGAAGGGTCCCAGAAGGGCAGGAGGTGTAAAGCTGGTGTCTACCGTGGCCTGAGGAATAACTCAGTAGCACTGGGCCAGGGTATGCCCATCCTTGGAATGCATACAGTGGAGCCAGAGAGCAGGGACACCACCTTCCTGTGTTTTGAAAAGTGCCACAGATGCCCTCTTCTCAGAGAGAGCCAACAAAGAGCAACTAGTGTTTGTTGGGGTTATATTGTCTCCGTGCAGCAAATATGTATTTAGTGGGCACCTTCTCAGCACCAGGCACTGCTGAGTGCTGGAAGAATGGAATGCTGATGCGGACAACGATGAGGAGATGTGAAGATGAAGCCGGACTTTAGATTAGCTCACAGCCACAGACCCAAGGCCCGAGAGGAAAGCGATCAACGAGGAATGTACTCATAGTGGGAAAATGCAGCCCTGCCAGCGGCACGAACACAGGATTGGAGGCAGCGCGAATACCGGCTCCATGCTCCTGACAGTGTGACCTGGAGCTGTTCTGGGACCTCTCTGAGCCCAGAGCCTGCAGCTGCCACACTGTGCTACTGCTACCACCCCAAAGACTTGTTGGGCATTGGATGAGGTGATGGATGAGAAGCCCCTAGCACACATCTGCCTCCTGGGCACTCGGTAAATTCCCTCTGTCCTCCCTCAGCCACCAGAGGGTTGCCCTTGTGTAGTGCCTTTTAATCCTCCCTCTAAGCCCCTGACCAACACTCCCCCCGACTGCTCATGCCTGCACTGTGTGTCCCTTCAGCACATAAGCGTGGGACTTGGCCTTCTCTTTTGCACTGAGGTTTAAAGATCCTCAAGTCTGTAAGTATTGTATTCCTGTTCCTTTGGTCTGAACTTCCCCAGGATGGAGACTGCATCTCTCACTCCCAAAACTTCCACGGTAAATAGCATCACAGGGTTCTGGTCCTAGGTGCCTTTGCCTGGGTTTGGGCTGAGTGATTGTGTCAACGCAAATCAAAGTCAGATGGGTCTCGCGCCTGTGGAGTCCCTGCTCTTTTCTATGTCCTGCCTGTGTAGGACATTTCACACCCATCGTCTAGTGTAATCTTCACAAAAATCCCATGGAAAGCTGAGGTCCAGAGATGTGAGGGGCTTACACAAGGCCACACGGATCCTAAATAGCTAAGCTGGATGTTCAGAATAACAACAATTATGAGCACATAGCTCTGTTCCTGTGCCAAGAACTGTGCTGAGTATCCTATTTATGTTATCTCGCTTGGGTTTCTTTCTTTTTTTTTTTCCTTTTTGTCTTTTTTACTGACCGGTAACGGGATCGCAACCCGCGGTGTTGCTCCCGCACCACGTTCAGTCAGTGAGCGGGACCCGGTCTCCACAGGGGACCCGACCGCGCGGGGGGAGCGCCGCCACAATCCCAAGCGGCGCACTCTCCAGTGCGCCCCCGGGCCGGCCCCATTTGCTCTCCTTTTTTTTTTTTTTCCTTTTTGTCTTTTTTACTGACCGGTAACGGGATCGCAACCCGCGGTGTTGCTCCCGCACCACGTTCAGTCAGTGAGCGGGACCCGGTCTCCACAGGGGACCCGACCGCGCGGGGGGAGCGCCGCCACAATCCCAAGCGGCGCACTCTCCAGTGCGCCCCCGGGCCGGCCCCATTTGCTCTCCTTTTTTTTTTTTTTCCTTTTTGTCTTTTTTACTGACCGGTAACGGGATCGCAACCCTCGGAGTCACGCCCGTACCGGGGACCAGCAACGGGATCGCCACCCTCGGTGTTGCTCCCGCACCACGTTCAGTCAGTGAGCGGGAACCGGTCTCCACATGGGATCCGAACCCTCGGCGGGAGCGCTGCCACGATCCCAAGCGGCGCACCGGGCCGGCCCTCACTTGGGTTTCTTGATAAACTCATGAAGTAGGTCCTATTATTACTCTTATGTTACAAATGAAGAAACTGAGGCACAGAGGAGTCAAACAACTTTCCCAGGGTTTGGGCCTTGAATGCAGGGAGATCTGACTACAGTCTGGGGGCTTAGGCACAGCATACATCATCTCTGCAGATATTTGATGCCGAGGGCTCTGTGCAGGTTAAGGTCTGTCTGGCCACTGTGACTCTGGATTCAGTAGACGGGCACAGAGAGTAGTCTGACACAGTTCAAGATGCATGTGCTTTCAGAGTCTCTCTGCAAAAAGGAGTGGTTTAGGAAAGAAGCCTGCTCTGCCCTGGGGCCCAGCCCCCCCAGCAAAGGCCAGCCTCAGTTTGGAAGCAAAGCAAATGAGAGAAAGACCAGATGTGGAGAGAGGCTGAGATGAGCCTGCATTTCACTCAGGCAGCGAGATGCCTGCTGGTGTTTTTTCAAAACATCCCTCTCCTCCCCAAAATCAGCAGGCTTAGAGCCACGGCTGTACTGAGACAATAATCACTAATCAAGTCGAAGTTTCCTTCTAATCAGTTCAGTTGTTCAAGGAAGCGATGCAGCCGGGCCTGTGCTGGGAGGATCGCTGCGGGGGCCAAGCCCATGGCCTGCCCAGCATCGTGGGCCTGCAGCCTCTCTTGGCACTGCCTGGCATTCAGCACAGCAGCTGCCCTGGGACAAAGCCTTCTCTGCATGCTTCTTCTCCAGCCTCCCCACATCAAAGGCTCTTAATCTCAGGGCATAAAGAGGCTAGCAATGGTGAGGAAGGACCGTAGAAAGAGTGCTGCCTCTCAAGCTGGGTACCCAGGGTTCAAGTCCGGCTCTGCCATTCACCAGCTGGGTCATTGTATTCTCTTCACTCTACCTTGCTGGCCTCCCAACGTAAAAAGGAGAGAAAGACAAGTGCTGTGTTCTGGAAAATCCTATGCATCCTTCAAAATGAAGCTCAACGATCACTCTCTCTATAACTTCTTTCCCAACCAGTATCTCATCCTCATCCCTGAATTAATTGTCCCTCTTCTGCATGTCCCAGAACACATTACTCAAATATCTGCTGGAGCACTTGTCACTTTGAGTGGTAGTTTTCATCATTTACAATTCTGTCTATCTTCTAGACCAAGTGCACTTGAGGGGCAGAAATTATAAAATATTCATAACTGTGACCTCCCCACACCAGCCCATCACAAAGCTTGGCACATACTAGGTGCTTATTAAGTGTTTGTTGAATGAATAGTGGATGTTGTGTAAATAAGTGGTAGGTACACTTGAATCTGTCATTTGTATTCAAATATGATACTTCCTGTCTTATCCAATGTTGTTATCAAATGCAAAACCCTTTACAGACTCTGCCGCCCCAGTAATAATCATCGACAGGACTAGAGATATGCAGGAAAAAAAGAAATAAGTTGGATAATCAACAACTACTGCAAAATTTCATCAAGAGTTTTTCAGTTACCAGCAAGTGCACAGATCCTACTTTATTCAATCTAGATTAAACCTCTTATTGGGAAGACTTTAAATTAAGTGTGACTGAATTAGTTGCTGTTAATTTTTCTTCCCCCCAGATCTGTTAATCTCCAAGCGGGGCCCTCTCTTCCTCAACTGATCGGTTTCCTCTCTGGTGTGCTGGGATTGATCACTATCTTCTGGGATATTGAGTGGCCCTGGCTCTCAGGCAGGGAGAGATACTGAGTCTGCTGGTGGAGCCGGGCCCTGTTCTCTGTGAGATTCCCCCGCGGGAGGGCTGTCTGGCGTTCAGTGAGCCGGGACAATAGGTACAGTGCTTGTGAGGTGCTATCGCTAATAGTAATCTGTGTGCTTCGATGAGCTGCTGCTGCAAACCCTCATTTCGTAAAATGGAGATGCTGAGGAGTTAGAAAGGCCCCAAAGCCTCTTACAGCACTAACTTCCTCAAGGGCGTCAAAGGGCAGATGGATTTGCTACTTTTCCTCCTTTTTCCTCATGCCCTACCCGCACGCCCCAAAGAAGATCCGCTCCTTTCCCTCCTCCCCTATTCTCCCATGTTTCTGTGGCTGCAGACCAAACTGAATGCCTGAGTATCTCGGCGAGAAGCCCACCAAGCACAAGAGGCAGGGAGCTGGGCATATGTACAGGAGCCTATTACAGGGTGATTCGTGTCCTCCAGAAGATGTTGAAGTCCTAATGCCCAATACCTGTTAATGTTACCTTATTTCGAAAGAAGATCTTTGTACATTAACAAGTTAACATGAGGTCATTAGAGTGGGCTCTAATCTAAAATGACGGGTATCCTTATAAAAGAATAAATTTGGATTCAGATACATGCACAGGGGGAGAGTGCTGCCTAGAGCCAAGGACCTACCAGAAGCTAGAAGAGAGACCTGGAACAGACCCTTTCCTAGAGCTTTAGAGGGAGCATGGCCCTGCCAACACCTTGATCTGGGAATTTTATCCTCCAGAATGTGAGCCAATTACATTTCTGTTGTTTAAGTTGCCCAGTTTGTGGTACTTTGTTACATCAGCCTTAGGAAACTAATGCACAGCCTGAAACAGAGGGTCCAATGGAAGCACTGCAGGAGAAATCTTCAATTTGGAAGAAAAGAACCCAGTGTGGAAGAGATTTCTCTACAACCTGATGTCCACTTTCATGGCTGCAAAGGTGTGTTAGAAAGAGCTCAAGCTTTGGAATAAGAACCGCGTTTGAATCTCTGGTTCACCACTCACTGGGCTTCAGTTTCTCCACCTGTAAAATGGGGATAGAAGACTGAGTTTGTATTTCTTTTTTTTTGTCTTTTGTCTTTTTCCGTGTCCGGCAACAGATCACAACCCTCAGTGTTGCCCCCGTACCGGACCGGGGACCGGCAACGGGATTGCAACCCTCGGTGTTGCTCCCGCGCCTCGCTCAGCCAGTGAGTGGGAACCGGTCTGTATGTGGGATCCAAACCCTCGGGCGGGAGCGCCGCCGCACTTCCCAAGCGGCGCACTTATCCAGTGCGCCACCGGGCCGGCCCTGAGTTTGTATTTCTGCCAAGAAGATTAAAGTAGAAAATGTATGTAAAGCCTGATTGAACATAAGCATCTGATTCAGCAAATTAAAACTGTTATTATTGAATTACAATAACTATTAAATCAATAACAGAGGAATGTGTAGAAGAGACAGGCAGACTGGAGCACTTGCATGGGACCTTGCTATAGCTCTATGATTCAAAGCTGCTGGCTTTTTGCAACCCAGAAAGCAGCTTCACCTGCCTGCAGTTCCTCACACCCCGCCCCCCTTCCTCACGGCCACAGCCCTAGTTCCCAGCAAGCAGGAGCAGTTCCAACGCCCGCCCATGCTCAGGAATGTCCTTCGGGTCCTCTTTGGTGGGAGTGGGGTGATGTGGCATTGATGATTCATGACACGGCAGCAGTAGCACAAGGACTCTGGGCAGGTTATGAAGCCATCAATCTTGAGTGGAGATTTTCTGGAATGCTACAGCCAGAGAGGAAAGGTTGCAAGGACCTGGAGGGGGGTGGGCAGTGAAAGACCTTGCTGAGTTGTCCAGGGAATGCACAAGAAGAAAAAGAGCGCGTGCCAGACTGGAGTTGGTAGAAACATTTTTCTACTCCCCCTCTTCAACCCCAGCAATGTCCTCCATCCCCCACCTCACCCCAAAAGGTATGTGTGCTGGATTCATTCCACCCAGGCCAGAATGGCCCTTGGGAATCTGCCACACTTGCTGATAAATACTTAGCTGGTTTGGGTTATTCAAAAGCCAGTAAAATCTTGGAACTTCTCAGCCTTATAATTGACACTTTCCACTTCTGATCCCTGAATACCTTTACAAGTCCTTCTCTTGCTATTTGTCACCCAAGCTCCCCTCCAGCAGACCACTCAATTCCCACCCCCTATGACCCCTGCTAGGAAATAGCCCAGGTCTTAGAATCTGATTTGGATCAGTCCATTCCCAGCAGGGAAGAGAAGGCACACTGAAAACAAGGTAATTGGTGGAGAATTTAATACAGGGACTATTTACAGAAGTGTGGGCAGCCTTAGGGAAACTAACAGGAGATGGTGTAGCACAGGCCGGCAGCAGGAGGGAGCCATGACCTAGAGCCTAGGCCAGAAGGAGCAAGGGAAGGGAAACTAGAGAGAAAGATGTAAAAAAAGAGAGTGATCAGACAAGCATGTGGCTTGCTCAAAAGGCACGAAGCCAACTCGTGGCAACTCACTGGGAAGGGAGTTAGGGAGACAAATATCCTGGCATCACTCTCAACCAGACATCAGCCTGTGCCTCCATTAGCAGACCCCATAGGAAGCCGAGGGCAAGGAAGTTCATTGATGAAATTCCTAAAAACCTCTCCATGGTAAAAGCAGGGTGATAAGAGGATCTGGGTGAACAAACAAAAGTTATCAGCTTAAGGCCTATGATCAAATTCCCATTCTTCCATTTACCAGCTGTGTGACGTTGGACAAGTAACTTGACTACTCTGGGCTCCAGTTTCTTTATCTATCAAAAAAAAAAAATAAGTAAAATAAGACTTTCATCGTAAGTATGCCATTGTGGGAATAAACAAGGTAATATATATGAAATGTTTTCCACAGTGCCAGCACATTATACATGCCCAATAAGAAATAGCTATGAGGTATTTTTAGTCTTATTCAAACCCTGGTTAATTCCTATGTCCTCTGTTAGACTTTCTCTAGCTGTTTCTTCATTCTCCCTTTATGGGTTTCTACAGCATGTATAATGGTGGCAAACAATGTTTTCTATTGTTGGATCATTACAAAACTTAGACTTTCTGATTTCAAGATTAAAACAATCGCCTATGTTCTCTTTTGTTTGTAAATGTTTTGTTTGATTCTTTTTACCTTCTAGCATTTATTTTGTTGTAAGACAAGGGTTGCAAACACAAATATAAAGGCAGATTTCACATATGAGGGTACTTCAAAAAGTTCGTGGAAAGATTCGTGTTACCTTTTAATTCTATTTTTCCACAAATTTTTTTGAAGCACCCTCATATAAGCCAGGCAAGTTGCACGTATGAATAAAAATAACTAGGTGGGGTTGAGGTCATGTTGGGGAACTGGACAATGAAAATGGGTCCCTTAAGAGCAGTAATTACTATTCCTCTCAAGCCACTTGTTCATGTAACAGTGATCTTTTTTCTTAATTAGCATTTGTTAAAATTATGGTAAAATACACATAACATAAAATTTATCATCTTAACCATTCCTCAATGATCTTTTTAAAAATACATGTCAGATGACATCATCCCACCACCACCAGCTTCTCACCTTCTAATGTCCTCTCATTGCACTTAAGAATAAAATCCGAATGCTTTGCTGTGGCCTGCGGGCCCCACATGATCTGGCAGCACCAGGCTCTGAGATCGAGGAGTGTCACAACCCTCTTATGCTCACCACTGTGCTCCAGCCACATCCACCTCCTTCTCTTCCTGGAACCATCCAGTCTGTGCCTATCTCATGCTCTCTGTGCTTCCTACCTCCTCTCCCTAGCACGTCAGCTCAAAGATCACCTCCCTCCAGAGGCCTTCCTGAGAACTCTATTTAAAATGTGTACATTAATATAAAATCTCCCAGCGATGAAAGGTCACAAACTAATCCAACTTTTTTACTGTCAACTTTTCAAGCTAAACAGCACTGGGCCAGGCCACCAGTTTGTAGCAACACAGTAGTGAGCAGGTCGAGTTCTGGGTCTTCCTCCCACCAAAACAACTAGCCAGTGGCCCAACCCTTTTTTTTTTCTTTCTTTTTAATAATCCTCCACTACTTAATTGAAAGGCTACCTTTAGCATGTTCCAAATTTCCATATTTATTTGCATTTGTTTCCATACTCTTCTTTTCTATTCCTACTCCAGTTCCCAAATGTTTAAATTACTTCAGCTTCATAATACATTTTAATTTCTGACAGTGTCTTAGTATCCTTTCTATTCACATCGCTTCTTTTCCTGTCACAATTTTCCTAGATATTTCACGTGGTTTGTTTTCTGGAGGAAAAATCCTATTTGTGTTTTGATTGGGATCATAGTGAATTTATAGATTAGATTTAGGGAACTGATTTAGTTATAAAGTTTGGTTTTTGTTGTTGTTGTTGTGACCGGTAAGGGGATCGTCACCCTTGGCTTGGTGTCACCTGCACCACGCTCAGCCAGTGAGCGCACCAGCCATCCCTATATAGGATCCGAACCCACGGCCTCGGCGCTCCCAGCACCGCTGTGCTCCCAGCACCGCACTCTCCCGAGTGAGCCACGGGGTAGGCCCATAGTTATAAAGTTTAATCATCTTATTCAAGATCAATATATCTTTCTATTTGTTCAANGAGCCATGACCTAGAGCCTAGGCCAGAAGGAGCAAGGGAAGGGAAACTAGAGAGAAAGATGTAAAAAAAGAGAGTGATCAGACAAGCATGTGGCTTGCTCAAAAGGCACGAAGCCAACTCGTGGCAACTCACTGGGAAGGGAGTTAGGGAGACAAATATCCTGGCATCACTCTCAACCAGACATCAGCCTGTGCCTCCATTAGCAAACCCCATAGGAAGCCGAGGGCAAGGAAGTTCATTGATGAAATTCCTAAAAACCTCTCCATGGTAAAAGCAGGGTGATAAGAGGATCTGGGTGAACAAACAAAAGTTATCAGCTTAAGGCCTATGATCAAATTCCCATTCTTCCATTTACCAGCTGTGTGACGTTGGACAAGTAACTTGACTACTCTGGGCTCCAGTTTCTTTATCTATCAAAAAAAAAATAAGTAAAATAAGACTTTCATCGTAAGTATGCCATTGTGGGAATAAACAAGGTAATATATATGAAATGTTTTCCACAGTGCCAGCACATTATACATGCCCAATAAGAAATAGCTATGAGGTATTTTTAGTCTTATTCAAACCCTGGTTAATTCCTATGTCCTCTGTTAGACTTTCTCTAGCTGTTTCTTCATTCTCCCTTTATGGGTTTCTACAGCATGTATAATGGTGGCAAACAATGTTTTCTATTGTTGGATCATTACAAAACTTAGACTTTCTGATTTCAAGATTAAAACAATCGCCTATGTTCTCTTTTGTTTGTAAATGTTTTGTTTGATTCTTTTTACCTTCTAGCATTTATTTTGTTGTAAGACAAGGGTTGCAAACACAAATATAAAGGCAGATTTCACATATGAGGGTACTTCAAAAAGTTCGTGGAAAGATTCGTGTTACCTTTTAATTCTATTTTTCCACAAATTTTTTTGAAGCACCCTCATATAAGCCAGGCAAGTTGCACGTATGAATAAAAATAACTAGGTGGGGTTGAGGTCATGTTGGGGAACTGGACAATGAAAATGGGTCCCTTAAGAGCAGTAATTACTATTCCTCTCAAGCCACTTGTTCATGTAACAGTGATCTTTTTTCTTAATTAGCATTTGTTAAAATTATGGTAAAATACACATAACATAAAATTTATCATCTTAACCATTCCTCAATGATCTTTTTAAAAATACATGTCAGATGACATCATCCCACCACCACCAGCTTCTCACCTTCTAATGTCCTCTCATTGCACTTAAGAATAAAATC
The DNA here is from genome assembly GCF_000696425.1 of Galeopterus variegatus. Taxonomy (NCBI): domain Eukaryota; kingdom Metazoa; phylum Chordata; class Mammalia; order Dermoptera; family Cynocephalidae; genus Galeopterus; species Galeopterus variegatus. The sequence goes on from NW_007727242.1 coordinate 93,123, forward strand.
CGAATGCTTTGCTGTGGCCTGCGGGCCCCACATGATCTGGCAGCACCAGGCTCTGAGATCGAGGAGTGTCACAACCCTCTTATGCTCACCACTGTGCTCCAGCCACATCCACCTCCTTCTCTTCCTGGAACCATCCAGTCTGTGCCTATCTCATGCTCTCTGTGCTTCCTACCTCCTCTCCCTAGCACGTCAGCTCAAAGATCACCTCCCTCCAGAGGCCTTCCTGAGAACTCTATTTAAAATGTGTACATTAATATAAAATCTCCCAGCGATGAAAGGTCACAAACTAATCCAACTTTTTTACTGTCAACTTTTCAAGCTAAACAGCACTGGGCCAGGCCACCAGTTTGTAGCAACACAGTAGTGGGCAGGTCGAGTTCTGGGTCTTCCTCTCACCAAAACAACTAGCCAGTGGCCCAACCCTTTTTTTTTTCTTTCTTTTTAATAATCCTCCACTACTTAATTGAAAGGCTACCTTTAGCATGTTCCAAATTTCCATATTTATTTGCATTTGTTTCCATACTCTTCTTTTCTATTCCTACTCCAGTTCCCAAATGTTTAAATTACTTCAGCTTCATAATACATTTTAATTTCTGACAGTGTCTTAGTATCCTTTCTATTCACATCGCTTCTTTTCCTGTCACAATTTTCCTAGATATTTCACGTGGTTTGTTTTCTGGAGGAAAAATCCTATTTGTGTTTTGATTGGGATCATAGTGAATTTATAGATTAGATTTAGGGAACTGATTTAGTTATAAAGTTTGGTTTTTGTTGTTGTTGTTGTGACTGGTAAGGGGATCGTAACCCTTGGCTTGGTGTCACCTGCACCACGCTCAGCCAGTGAGCGCACCAGCCATCCCTATATAGGATCCGAATCCACGGCCTCGGCGCTCCCAGCACCGCTGTGCTCCCAGCGCCGCACTCTCCCGAGTGAGCCACGGGGTCGCCAGTGAGCGCACCAGCCATCCCTATATAGGATCCGAACCCACGGCCTCGGCGCTCCCAGCACCGCTGTGCTCCCAGCACCGCACTCTCCCGAGTGAGCCACGGGGTAGGCCCATAGTTATAAAGTTTAATCATCTTATTCAAGATCAATATATCTTTCTATTTGTTCAACTTTTGTTTAAAAATCTCATTATAGTTTCAAGTTTTTATTTATATAGACCCTACACACACTTGGCTGTATTCATTCACGGATATTTTATGTTTTTATAGTGAATGAAAGGACTTTTTTAAATTACATTTTCTAACTGTTTATTGTTAGTATAAAAGATAGCAACTGATTTCTATATTCTAAAAATTTTTAACCAACCATTATACAAAATTCACTTTTAGTTGTTAATAGTTTTTTAAGCATTTCTCTTAGTTTTTCCAGGTTTACACTCATATCTAAAAATAGTTATTTTGCAACTTCCTTTCCAATAAATGTGCTTTTATTCCAATATGTATATCATTGTCTCCAAAACAATGTGGAATAATTGTGGAGATAGCGGGCATGTTTTTCTTATTCATGACTTTAACAAGAATGCTTTTTCAACTTTCAAGCATGACATTGGTTTTAATTTTATGTGAAGGAAATGTTCACATATTCTGAATTTAAATCAGGAATAGGTATTGAATTTTGTCAAATGTGTTTTCATCCAGCATCTATTGAGATGATCCAAAAAGGATTATCCCAGTTCGACTTCCCCCCCTGCTGTTAGCCCCTGCCCCCCTCCCCGAACTCTATGAGGAGTTCCTCCAGAGCTCCACGCCTCCAAAGCCAGGTCGACTCGCTGGTGATCAGCTCTCCCATGGCTGTGACATGGCCCTCAGAAGATTTAAGGGAAGCCCTTACTAGGCCTGCCCCCCTCCCCGAACTCTATGAGGAGTTCCTCCAGAGCTCCACGCCTCCAAAGCCAGGCCGACTCGCTGGTGATCAGCTCTCCCATGGCTGTGACATGGCCCTCAGAAGATTTAAGGGAAGCCCTTACTAGGGTTCCATCTGTCCCTGGTAAGACACCTACTGCTGACATTGCCTGGGAGGCCAGTCCCCAAAGGAGGGATCCAGTGCTTCATTGCTGCTTCCAAGCCATTTGTCCTCCATCTTTCCTCTACATCTCCAAAGCCTCTGAAGCACCTGCTACCTGTTATCCCTTGTCACTGTTACCTATCAGCCGTCCTGTCACCTCACTGAAGTGATTCCCTTTGCTGTTCCTATCATTGTCCGTGGTCACTTCACTCTTCACATAGATGACCCATACAACACGCAACCCCTTCACACCCATGAGCGCCTTGCTTCCAGGGAAGGGAGGAGTTGCCCCCAATCTTACGCATGCCCTGAAGAGTGACATGCCCAGTGACTGCATCACTCTCTGACTTTCAGACTGCCGCCTACTGTCTTTCCACTCACCCTAGCACCACTCCTCCAAAAGTATTTCCACCCCATCAATAACTTCGATGCACTGGGTCCTCTTTTTTCTTGTTACTCAGGTAGCTTCCAAACGTCATCAGTATGATCTCTCCCTTGCACACACACTCATTTCTCCTGCTCTCTTCCTTTATTAAATTTATCTGGCGAACTCCATTACTTCCTACTCACCTGCACTGAAGCAGTAAGACATGTCTCCTAAAAACAGTTACTACATTTTCTGAATTCCTTATCCCATGCTCCAAAATAACTATTTCACACTGTGGCATAGGCTGATAGTCATCTCACAATACCTGTACTCCTTCCTGAGAAATAGAATCTTTAGTGGAAATATAGCTGGTTGGAAATAAGACTACATTTGCCAGTTTTCCTTGCAGCTAGGTGTGGGCCTGTGGCCAAATTTTGGCCAATGGAATTTGTGTGGAATTTTCATATGGCAACTTTCAGAAACTTTCTTTAAAAGACTGCAGACCCACAAACGGTTTGCCCTTTATTCCATTGCTTGAAATGTGGGTGTGAATGGGACAGCCAGATCTTTGTTTCAGACAAGGACGAGGGCTATGCCCCAGGAATAGTGGAGTGGAATGCTGGAATGAGCCTTGATCCCAAGAACTTCATGGAGTAGGGTTCTCACACCAGCGCTGGGGAACCTGCTTCCAAACTTCTAACTTATTTAAGCTGATGTTATTTTGAGAGTCTGTTAGTCACAGAAGAATAAAATCTTAACAAATACACATTCTTTCCTTAAACCTCCAATGCCCCTTCATAACCCTTACTCTTAACTGATAATCTTGCTTTTTATTTTGCTGAGAAAATAGAAGCCAGAGTTTCCACATCCACCCACCACCAAATCTATCAGCCTACCCATGTCTGTGCATACATCCTCCACCAGCCCCTCCTTGACCGTGGATGAGCTAAACTGTGCCTGTTCCTCACCAGTGCGGGGAGTGCACCTCTTTCACCTACTCAAGGGCCTTGTTCCTGCAGTTAGCCTGTCCTCTCCTGCATCATCAACGTTTCCTGTCCTAAGGCATCACCCCAAATGATATACAAACACTTCTCTTCCACACACACAAAAATTCCATCATTCGTTAGCCCCTATACCATTTTTCTCTATTGCTCTATAACAAAACCCTTTCTTTAACAGGTGTCTGTTCTCAAAGTCTCCATTTCCTCTCCATTCTCGAACACAATTCCATCAGGCTTTCATGTCTGCAACATTATGAAAATGCTCTGGTCAAGATAGTCATGACCTCCACCCTCCCAAATCCAAGATTTAATTCTCAGACCTCGTGTCCCCTGACATCTGAGCAGCACTCAGCACAGTGGATCAACACCTCTGTCTCCAGACATTGTCTTCACTTGGTTTCTGGGACAACACTATTTTTGGGGTTTTCTTTCTGCTTTGCAGACTACTCTTTCTCAGTCTCTTTACTGGTTCTTTCTCATTTCCCTGACCTTTAAGTGATTGTGCGCCCTTGGACTCAGGCTGCAGACCTCTTCTAATTTCATCCAGTCTGCTTTAGTTTCCATCTGTGTGCTGATCGCTTCTCATTTCTTATCTGTAGGTCTGACCTCTTCCCTGAACTCCAGACTTAAATGACTTTACGGACACACCACACTCCCCCAGCAAAAATGGTGAAAATTGCTTTTGAAAGCAACCATTTAAAAAATCTCTGGGGCCGGCCCCGTGGCGCACTGCTACAGTGCGCCGCTTGGGAGTGCTGTGGCGCTCCCACCGAGGGTTCGGATCCCACATACAGACCGGCCGCTCACTGGCTGAGCGAGGTGCGGGCGCAACACTGAGGGTTGCGATCCGTTGCCGGTCACAAAAAAAGACAAAAAGGAAAAAAAAAAAAATCTCTGGAAATGGCCCTAATGGTATATAGCAAATGAAGAAACATTTATTCAAGAAAATCTACAAAAACTTGTTAAGAAAAGCGAGTCTTGCTATTTGAACCAAGATCTCCCTTCTCTCTCCTCCCAGCCCAGTGGGACAGAAACTCTCCTCCAGAGTGGTGCAGCCAAGAACACAGGGCGATCTCTCTAGCATGTCCAACTGTTCACATCTCCAACTACATGACTAATAAGCATTTCAAACTCAACATAGCCTAAGTCACATTCTTGAAAATGCTAGACTCATGCAAAGAAGAAGAACCAGGCTGGCCTCAGGTAGACATGTCCACACTGACACTGAGTCCTCTTCCCCCTGGCAGACCCATCCAAACAAATGGCATATCCATTCACCTAGCTGCCCAGTCCAAAACCCACGGGGACATTCTTGACTCCTCTTTCTCTCTCTCCCTTTCTCATTCTTGACTCTCTTATTGATAACCGCCTCCTTCCCCACCACCTCTCTTACCCATCAGCTAAGCTGTCAGCTCATTCTGTCAACTCTACTTTAATTATGAGGCCAGAAACTAATTATTTTCCCACCTCCATTGCTGCTACCTGTGTCCAAGCCATCACTATTCCTTGTTGGGACAACTGCCAGGGCTACTCCCCTCTGGTCTCACCTGTGACCCCTCTGTCTACTTTAATTATGAGGCCAGAAACTAATTATTTTCCCACCTCCATTGCTGCTACCTGTGTCTAAGCCATCACTATTCCTTGTTGGGACAACTGCCAGGGCTACTCCCCTCTGGTCTCACCTGTGACCCCTCTGCCCATCTCCCACCCTGCTCCAGCCACACTGCCTCCTTGCTGATCCCCCAACATGCCGAGCGTGCTCCTGCCTTAGAGTGTTTGCAGATGCAGTTCCTGATGTCTGCAATGATCTTCCCCCAGCTGTTCGTGGTTCCCTCCCTCACTTCATTCAGATATCTGCTCAAAAGGCACCTTGTCAGAGAGACTTTCTCTGGCCATTCTATCCAAATTAGCAGCCCCCTTCTCGATAATTCTCTGACTCTTACATTATTTTCTTTATAGCATTTACCACCCTCTGATATTATACTATTTATGTATTTATTTCTTTGTTTATGACATGCCTTTCCCATTGAAAATATAAGTTCCCCAAAAGCAGGGACTTTGTTCTCCTTCCCTCCTGCTTATCTTCAGCCCCTAGAACAGTGCCCGAGAATGGAGGCATCAGGAATATTCATTATTCCTTTTATCGTTCAAACTAAGAACCATGAATGTAGAACTTAGCTTCAGCACCAGGGAGCTGGGGGCAGGACGAGAACTGCTGCTGTCAGTCTCTCACCAGGAGCACCCTCTGACTGGAGCATAGGGAGACAGCGCCCTGTGTTCTTGGCTGCACACTCTGGAGGAGAGTTGCTGTCCCACTGGGCTGGGAGGAGAGAACAGGTAGATCTTGATTTAAATAGCAAGATTGTCAATTTTCTTACCGAGTTTTAGTAGATTTTGTTGAATAAGTGTTGGTTTACTTGCTATGTGCCATTAGGGCCATTTCTAGATTTTTAAATGGTCGCATTTTGAAATAATTTTCACCAGTTTTGCTGGGGGCGGGGGGTGCAGAATGCATGGATCTCTTACCCTGTCATGCCAGGGGTGAATTTTCTCTTCCACATAGGTCAGCCTGCTTTTATCACATGGTCCCGCGAGGCGCTCACTCTTGTCCATTTTCTGTAAGACTTTGGGTGCAGAGGGTTGACTTAATCACAGTCTTCGGTGTATGGCATTTCATCATACGGTTATCTGTGTGGGGCCCGTCAATCGTATTTTTTAAAAGTTATCTCCTCTTGCTCCAATTTTTCATTCCTATCCCCATTTCAACTTCACAGGCAGCCAGACTACTACTGTTCATTGAGTACCTTTTTTGTTCTTTTGTATATTTCATTACATCTCATTCTTCTTTTTCTTTCTTTTTCACTTAGCACTGTTTTTAGGATCCACCTGTGAATATATTCAGTTTCCTGCTTTTAAATGCTGCAGGATGCTCTGTGGTGTGCATCTGCCCCTTCACATCTGCCCACGGTCCCAGGCTATGCCAGAAGTGGCACTGAAGGACATAGACTGTGCTTGTATGGAATTTGCCTAAGTGTGTCCAGACTGCTCTTCCAGAATGGCTGCACTACTCTATAGCCCTCTGGCCATACACAAGGCCTCTGATAGCCCCACCTTCCCACCAACACTCGGCATTATCCTAATCTTGCCAGTCTGATAGGTTTAAAGTAATGTCATTGTTTTAATTTGCATGTCTCTGATCACTAATTAATTTCAGCCTCTCTTCATATGCTTATTAACCTTTAGGGTTTCTTTTTCTGTAAATTGCTTGTTCATATCTTTATAGCTAAGATTTTTCTGTATGCAAAATGTGTTTGGTATCATGTTAAGTGCTTTATATGTGCTATGGCATTTACTTCTCATAACAACCTTATGACACAAATAATACTATTAGCCTCCTTTTACCAAGACCAAAACTGTGATTTAGAAAGTTTTAATAACTCTCCTAATGCCATATACATTTAATTAGTTGCTGATCCGCGAGTCAAAGCCAAGTCTCTCTGGCTTTCAAACGCCTGTCCTTAATCACAACACTGTATCTTCTCTTGGTGCTCTGCCCAACAGAGGCACCCCACACTGACTGATGATTGGGCAAGACAACTGTAGTCTGTCTTAGGGGGGTTTAATGCATTCATTTCTTTAACAACTATTTATCAAGTACAACGGTAGGTGTTGGGGATAGAGAAATTAATGAGATAGAAAAGTTCCTGGTCTCACAGAGCTTAGGGTCTAAAGGGGAAGACAATTATTAAACAAATATGCAATCATTTATAAATTACAGTTGTGGTAAGAGTTATTAAGAAATACAGATGATCCGAATCAGTCATGCTTTTTTATAAAAAACAAGTGGCAGTTAAGCCAAGATGGAGCAAAAGAGAAGGTGCTATGAGAATCCATGAGACAGCAGAAGCCCCAAGTCAACAGAAACCATCAGGGACAGAGGTGCAGAACACGCGAGAGGAGGCCAGAGAGTCAGAGGAGGCAGAGGCAGGGACTGTAGAGATTTCTGCTGGTGACTGATACAACCACTTTGGAAAACAACTTGACAACATCTAGTAAAGCTGAAAAATATATACTCCATGGTACAGCAATTGATTTCCTACCCACAAACCCTAAAGACACTGCCGCACACACCTGCAAGCATGTGTATTACAGCAGTGCTGGTTGTAGGAAAAAAACTTAATGTTCATCAATAGAGGATTGAGTAAGTAGATTGTGGTGTAGTCACACACGATGCAGTGCAATACAACAGTTAAAAGAATGAGCTAGATCCATATGGACTGACATGAGGATATCCAAAAAGTATACAATATAAAAAATGTATACAGATTTTAAAAACCCAAAACAATACCGTATTTATTTTTTATACCTATACTTTTAAGTAGAAAAAGTATAAAAACAAAGACTGGAAGAATACAGGGAAAATTCACACACAATGAAGGTTTTCTCTGAGAAGGAGGGTGAGTAATTGAACAGAAGAGAAAAAAAGGAAACTTTAGTTTTATCTGTTTTGTTCTATTTCTTTTATTAGAAAATTTATATCAACAAATACGAATGCTAGCATTTTAAAATTCTGGATTGTCCATACACTGATGTTAGTCTTATTTTCTGAACATAATTAAAAAAATATATTTTAAAAGAAAAATATGTAAGCAGAAACAAAATACCAAAATCCAAAATGACATAATATTTAAAATGTTAATACCTTATATTGAGGAGAGTGCAAAATCAACTTTTTTCAATAGCAAATCTATTGCTATTGATGGACTCTTTCTATAGGGCAAGGCATTCAATTTGCAGAAAGTAATCCTTATCATGTGTTAGGATCTTTCAGGTTTCAAATACATGATATTCAGGATACCTCAATGACAGTAGTTTATTGTTCTAGGAGAAAGTGGGGAACTGTAAATAAGGCACTTGGTAGGTCTGGTTACAAGACAGCTGTCGTCCCCTATTCACAGGATCACCCTCTAGAACCAGCAGCTGTCACTTCCTCCTCTCTTACTGCATCACTTATTAGGCTGCTATGGCAACCAGGATCCATCCTCTTAGTAGGGTTAGCCCTTGAAATGCTGTACTAAAATAGAACAATTGTGAGAACTATTTGTATCAGTCTTAAGAAATTGTACTGATCATGAAGCATTTACTATGCTGGGCAAGTTGGACAACAACTGAGGCCAGGTGGGACTCAGAAAGGGAAAACTAGCAACAGTGTTTAACAGTGAATATTCCAGTAGCTTCTTTAGTCTCCTGACAATGTCATTCGTTCCTCCCTCAAGATATGGCACATGCTCTTATCTCATGTGTTGAATCCATTCTCAGGTGTGTCGCGATTGGAAATGCTCTCTGAAAAACTCAACTTATTTAAAGTTTTGATAGACCTAGATCTGAGCTTCTACTGGAGGAATTTGAGAAGTTGCAGGTAACCTAAAGCAATTAGCTCAGAATAAAAATAAATAAATAAATAAAGATCCCTATCAAATATGTGATCATTCATAGCTATCTTGTTTTGAGGAGCTAAAGTAGGTGGTTGGCAGAAAATTGAGATGATGAAAATTTAGTTCGGCAATTCAATTTCTATCCACAAACCCTAGAAACACTGGCACATGCAGTGTGATGGTTGTCCTTCAGTAGCTTCGTAAACCGAATTAGGTAGAGCTATTGATCAGTGTTGATGTTCTGGGACAGTTTATATAGCACAAAGATTATGTGTTTCTTGAAAGTTGAAATTATCTACTAATAAAAGTCCCTAGTTTAAAAACCTTTATTTCTGAGAAAATAATCTGTTGGTCAGCTTCTTGAAAAACTGAAATACATCCAACAGCAGCAAAATACATATTCTTCTTAAATGCAAACAGAACACTCTCCAGGATAAATCGTTCTTCAGGATGAAACAAAACAAGTCTTAACAAATTCAAAAAGATTGAAATCATACCAAGTATCTCTTCCAACCACAGTGGTAGAAATCATTAATAGGAGGAAAATTCACAAATGTATGGATATTATACAACACACCCCTGAACAACAATGGGTCAAAGAAGAAATCAAAATGGAAATAAAAAAAATATTTTGAGCTTCTGGTCAAGATGGTAGAATAGATGGCCCCCAGCATCACTCTCTCCCACAAATTAACCAATTTCCAACTATTAAAAAGCAATGACAGCCAAACTAGGGCCACTAGAGCTCAGGGGAAGAGGAGGAGAGACCTACAGAGTTCATGAAGGCAGGAGAAGCCGTGATGAGAGAAAGAAAGGACAGTTCCCACCATTTTGAGCCCCAGCTGCTTTAAGGCTGGAGCTGGTAAGCTCATGGAGCAAGAGCTGGCAAAAGCCACAGCTGTGCCCTTCGGATGAAGTTGCTTGAAGGTGGCAGGGGAGAAGAGGGTCTTGGTGGCCCCCAGGCGAGCAAGATACTAACAGGGTTCCCATGAACCCATGTAGAAGCAAAGGACCACAGACAACCGAAAAAAGGGAGCCACTTAGAAGTCAGAGGGTCATCGCAAGGGACCAGCACATGGCCCGCCCCATGGGAAGTGTTTGGAATGCGGCAGTGGGGGAGACTGGCCACTGGGGGAATACTGGGGCACAGCACAGACAGCTGATCTGCCCTCCAATCAGCACAGGACCACTCTGTGGAAACTGGTCAGGAATACAGAACTTCAGAGAGTGCAGTTTGCTGAAAAGACTCAGGCCCAGACCAGAGTTTCCACACAACCCAGGTGTACCAGACCTCATGAGACCTGGAAGTGCTTACAAGGCCAGCCATTAAAACCTGAGATGCACAAAAAGCCTTCCCCAGGGAATCAGCAGCAAAGCAGCAATTTAGCTCAACTACAGGGCTCAAGGGCTAGTTCCATTAGGAAATTCCCACATTTTAGAAATAACCAAAGGACAACAAATTAGTTCCAGTGCAGAGTTTAAGTAGTAGGAACGGTGAATAATCAAACACAGAACTGAAAGATAAAACAAACTACCCACAGATCAGAGACAGAGTTCGATATTAGCCTGTAAAGGGCTACACCACCAAAGAACACCTAAAAAACCCAGAAGGACTGGAAGCCCCTGGGTTCCCAACCCAGGGAGGAGAGAGGGCAGAGGGCCTCAGCCATGTAACCCCAATGAGTGCACCCAGCCCAGTGATGACCACCAAACCACAGCCGGAAGCACGCTGGGCTCCCAAGCTGGGGCTTCAGCCACACTCCCCTGTCGTCTGCATCCAGTCCAGCAATGACAGAGCCGTGGCTGGAAGCCCCGTGGCCTCCCTTGCCAGAGTGAGGGGGGGTGCCACAGGCCTTGACCGTGCCCCCTGCTTCTTCCTCCTCCCACCCTATTTCTCTCCCCCTTCCCCTCCCCACAACTGCTCTGCAACAACATCTTAGAATGTAAAAAAATAATATTAATAAATAAATTTTAAAAAGCTTTGAGATAAACAAAAATGGAAACACAACATACCAGAACTTGTGTGATGCAGCAAAACAAGTTTTAAGAGAAAAGTTTTCAGCTATAAATGCCAACATTAAGAAAAAAAGAAAGATCTCAAATACACAACCTAACTTTACACCTCAAGGAACTGAAATAAGAACAATCTAAATCCAAAGTTAGCAGAAGGAAGGAAATAATAAAGATTAGAGCAGAAATAAAGAATAGAAAAACATTAGAAAAGATCGACAAAAATAAGAGATGGTTTTTTGAAAAGATAAACAAAATTCACAAACCTTTAGCTAGACTAACCAAGAGAAAAAGAGGGGACCCAAATACACACAATTATAAATGAAAGAGAAGACACTACAACTGATACCACAGAAATGCAAAGGTTCAAAAGAAACTACTGTGATCAATTATTATATGTCAACAGTTATATACCAACAAATGGATAATCTAGATGAAATGAATATATTTCTAGAAACATACAACCTACCAAGACTGAATCATGAAGAAATGGAAAATATGAACACACCAATAATGAGTATCATTATCAATATCAAATCAATAATCAAAAAACCTCCTAGCAATGAAAAGTCCAGGACTACATGACTTCACCAGTTAATTCTACCATGCACATAAAGAAGAATTAATGCAATCCTCAAACTCTTTCAAAAATTGAAGAGGGAGGAACACTTCTAAACTCATTTTTCAAGATCAGCACTACCCTGATACCAAAGCCAGATAAGAACACTACAAGAAAAGAAAATTACAGGCCAATATCCCTGATGAACACAGATGCAAAAATTCTCAACAAAATACTCACAAACCAAATTCAATAACATATTAAAGAGATCATACACCATGACCAAATGAGATTTATCCCTCAGATACAAGGCAAGTTCAACATATGCAAATCAATAAGTGTGATACACCACATGAACAGCATTAAGAATGAGAATTATATGATCATCTCAATAGAAGCAGAAAAAGCATTTGACAAAATTCATCATCCTTTCATGATAAAAACTGTCAACAGATTGGGTATAGAAGAAGGTATCTCAACATAATAAAGACCATATTTGATAAACCCAAAGCTAACATCATCCTCAATAGTGGAAAGCTAAAAGCTTTTCCTTTAAGATCAGGAACAAGAAAAGGGTGTCCACTCTCACCACTTCTATCCAACATAGTACTGGAAGGTCTAGACAGAGCAGTTAGGCAAGAAAAAGAAATAAAAATCATCCAAATTACAAAGGAAGAAATAAAATTATCTCTGTTTGTCAGTGACTTGACCTTATATGTCGAAAACCCTAAAGACTCTACTAAAGAAAACCTGTGAGAACTAACAAACAGATTCAGTAAAGTTTCAGGATATAAAATCATCATACCAAAAAATAACTTATGTTTCTACTAATTAACAATTAACTATTTAAACAAAAATTTAATAAAATAATCCTATTTCTAATAGCTTCAAAATGAATAGAATACTGATTAGTAAACTTAACCAAGGATGTGAAAGATCTGGGCACTCAAAACTATGAAACATTGATGAAAGAAATTGAAGACAACACGTCTTAAATGTAAAGACCTAAATGTAAGACCTGAAAGTGTTAAACTCCTTGAAGAAAACATGGGGGAAACCTCCTTGACATTGGTCTTGGCAATAATTTTTTGGATACGACACCAAAAACACAGAGAACAAGAGCAAAAATAAATAAGTGGGACTACATCATACTAAAAAGCTTCTGCACAGCAAAGAAAACAACCAGTAAAATAAAAGGCAACCCACAGAATGTAAGAAAATATTTGCAAACCACATATCTGATAAGGGGTTAATATCCAAAATATATAAGAAACTCATTCAACCTAATAGCAAAATCATCATCATCAACATCATCTTCATCCAATTTTAAAAAATGGGAAAAGGACCTAAATAGATATTTTCCAGAGACATACAAATGGCCACCAGATACATGAAAAGGTACTCAGCATCACTGTGGTTCAGATAAATGCAAATCAGAACCACAATGAGATATCACCCACCCCTGTTGGGATGTCTATTATCCAAAAGACAAGAGATATCAAGTGTTGGTATCAAGATGTGGAGAAAGGGGAATGCTTGTACACTGTTGGTGGAAATGTAAATTAGCACAGCCATTATGGAAAACGGTATGCAGGTTCTTCAAAAAATTAAAATAGAACTACCATGGGATGCAGTGATCCCATTTTTAGGCGTATATACTCAAAGGAAATGAAATAAGTTATCTCAATCAGATGTGCACTCCATGTTTGTTACAATATTATTCACAATAGCCAAGACATGGAAATAACCTGAGTGTCTGTCAAGGGATGAATGGATAAAGAAAATGTAGTATGTAGACACAATGGAATACTACTCAGCCTTTAAAAAGAAGGAAATCCTGTCATTTGCAACCACATGGATGAACCTGGACAGCATTATGCTAAGAGAAATAAGCCAGACACAGAAAGACAGATACTGAATGATCTTATTTGTATGAGAAATCCAAAAAAGCTGAACTTACAGAAACAGAGTATAGAATCGTGGTTACCAAGGGCTGAGGGGTAGGGAATATGGGAAGATGTTGGTTGAAGGGTACAAACTTCCAGTTATAAGATGAATAAGTTCTGAGGATCTAGTATACAGCATGGTGACTATACTTAATAATACTGTAATGTATACTTAAAATTTGCCATGAGAATAGATCTTAAGTGTTCTTAACGCACACACGCACACACGTAACTGTGAGGTGGTGGATGTGTTGTCTAACTTGATCACAATAATTATTTTATAACAAACATGTATACCAAATCATCACAATTACACCTTATACAATTCATTTGTCAATTATACCTCAATAAAGCTGGGGGAGGAGAAAATTTAAAATAAATGTATATATCTTACTCTGAAATAATTATAAAAATCAATAATCATATTTTAATTTTCTCATGGATTTGAGTTGTTTAGGATATATCTTTTAATCACATTTAAGTAGTTTTGAAGCTTGTAGGGTCCTTTTCATAACGAATTCCCTATTCCTAAATTTGTACTTTTGTTCCATGTTAATCAAATGAGGAATATCTTCAAGTAATTTTTCCAGTGAGGAATGTGATTATTATTACCAGTAATAATAGCTAACATTTTTAGAGCCTATGGATATGCAAAACACCCTTCTAGATGCTTTATGTGATTATGACTTTTAAGATTCAAAATAACTCTATATGAAACTGAAATTCTATATAAGGCACTTATTATTATTGCCCCCATTTTATGCAACTTACAAGCCCTGAACACCTGAGAACTTTCTACTGACTTTACACATAAATGACAACAGGCCAGGGTCTTGAGTCAGCAACATTTTCCACACAGGAAATCCATGCAGAAAATTTTAGTATTTAATGTTGCTGAAAGTCAAGGTCAACAGGATTTTTTTCCCTTTGGCAGCAGCCTGTTTGGTTGTTGGTGTTGATAATGTTGTTATTGATGGTGCTGCTGGGGGTGGTGGTGGTGATGGTGGTTTATTTTGTTGCTAAGGAAGTGACATGGTGCAGTTCCCATTATCATTTCCTGGAACATCATGAGCCCTTGTGATCTGAATATTCAGATTGTTTTTCATTTTTGGAAAGCTTTCTTCAATACTGCTTTGTTTATTGCTTTTGGTGTACTTGATGTTGACTGTATGTTGAAGGCACTTGCAGAGCTCTATTCTCTGTCCTCCACATCTCTACTATTCTTTTTGAGCTTACTCTGCAATAGAGGAAAATGTATAAAGTTTTTTTCTCCCTAAGCATTGCTGTTTTAATTTTCCAAAGTTAGTTCTGCTCTTTATTGCTTCCAGTGGGATTTTAATTCTTCTATTTCTATTCTAGTATCCTTGGAATTCTTTATCTCAGCCTGCTTAGGATGGGAGTCACATATCTTTATTAATCCTTTCACCCACACTTATTCTTTCCCAGTGGCTTTCTGATCCTATTTCAAGGAGACCATATTCTCATATCCCAGTGAAAACCAAGCAGCTTTTATAACTTGGTGTGCTTGGGCTGCAAATAATATAAAACCAACTTAGACTGTAGCAAAGCAGTTCAGGAACATTTTGAGCAGAGCTCAGTTCCAGGTCTCAGTGCTTCTCTTGTTCTGCCTCATCACATTTCTTCATCAGGCTGGCTCCCCTAGCTGGCTGCCAGAAGTAACCATAGCTACACACTTCATCCTATTCAACCAAACAAAGAGAGCATCACCTCCTACAATTATTGAACAAAAATCCTAAGCTTCACTCTGATTGGACCACTTTAAACCAATCACTGTGACCAAGGAAATTCCAGGCACTGTTGGCTCAGGTCTCTTAAAACAACCACTGTGGTCTAAGGACAGGATTATCTACCCTTAGAGGTGACAGTAGAGTCAGCTTGGGAAGAAATTGACAACCTAAACAAAAACCTGAGGATGGTTAGGAAAGGGAAAGGAGGGAATTACTCAGGGTTAGTTAAAACTTGGTATGAGTTTTAGCTTTCTGTAGCATTTTGGGGGATTTCATTTGTTTGTTAGGTTGGTACATACATGGATATTTTAGTGGGAAATCACAGGTGATTTTTCTCTTTTCTGCACCTCCCTTACACCTCTCGGCAATAACTCTAAAATGTTTTATGAACCTGACCATCACTACTATGGCCTGTTTACCTTAACCCCAGCCACTGCCCCCACTCACCTAAGGAAAGACAACAGCCACTTCATTCTTCACCAGACAGTCAGAATATTCTTTTGAAACAGTGTCTAAAATACCCGTTGCATTTAAAATAAAATTCAAAATGTTAACCACGGCCTACAAGACCCTACATAAAATGGACTGCTTTTTACTATATTCTAGCCACAATCATGTTGTTTCTTTTTTTATTTTTATTTTTTGGTGCCAACTTGATTCCTATCTCGGGACCTTTGCACTAGCTATCTCCTGTGCCTCCCGGGTTCTTCTAACAGAAGGTTAGACAGACTTCCTCACCACTCCCTATAGAATTGTGCCCACCCACTTTCCCAATCACTCTAGACTCTTCTGTTGCTTTCTTCATGGCATCTGTCACTAACTGAAATTACCTCACTAATTTGCTAATGTATTTGTTATCTGTTTACTTATCCCACTGTAGTGAAAGCTTCGTGAAGGGGGACCTTCGTTTTCCTCGTTCACCACTATATTTCCAGTACCAAGGACAGTGCCTGGAACGCAGCAGTCACTCAATGAACACCTGTAGTGTGAACCAGTAAATGACTGAGAACAGATTCCATGTGAGGCTGTTGGCTACACTGAGCCAGAGGTTTATCCTCTCTACTTCTGAAGTGTGTCCCTAAGGGTTGGAGATGGGTGGGATGGGGGAGAGGGTGGCAGATTAGGGTTACATTTCAAAGAGGTCTGTGGTATGCCCAGAGCCACATGTCAAGGCAGGAAAGACTAGAGTCCCAGTCTTTCAAGCCCTATTGTGCCCCTCTCCTTCCCTGCAAGAGGAAATCCTGCCTCAGATGAAATGATCGCCATTCATCCAGAAACAAGAGAGACAAAGGAGGCTAGACAGGAACTCTCATTCCTAGAATACATGAAATATATGGAAGAAATTGACATGAGGATCTCTGGGGAAAAAAATAGATCAGTTGTAAACAATTTATATAACAAGCCCTGGAAGGTTCATATATCTTCCTAGATTTATTAAGTTTCATTTCGAAAGTTGGTTATAAATCAGCCAACAAAATCCCTTTTCAAAACATCTCCAATATCCTGCATTGCTGTTATTTAGAACTTAACTGCCATTTTCACAAAAGACATAACACTTTCCATGGCCATTGACAGCCAACAACCCTGGCTGATTTAGACTCTCCATTTTGGCAATGGGCTTGCATGAGCCCCAAGAGACTAAGGCCCAAAAGGCTGAGGGATGGATGGGGAGTCTGGGAGAGCTACTGAGAAGTGGGAGAAGGCAGAGAGAGCAGAAAGCATTGCCAGTGTACATGTGTATGGAGAGGCATGCAGGGCAGCTGCAGGTGCCCCAGACATGACATGTGCCCCATGGTGAAGAGCAGGAACTTTGTCACTAGGCACACCTGGGTTTAAATCTCTGCATGGCTACGTCTTACAGCTGTGTCTTGGTTGAATTACCAAACCATTTGGAGCCTTTGTGTTATCATCTGAAATGGGTAGCAACACCTAAATCATTGTGTTGTCAGGAGCATTAAATGAGATCATGCATGTAAAGCACTTAGCTAAGTGCCTGGCACATGTAAGCTCTCAATAAATACAATTTCTCAGGGGCCCTCCTGTCAACCGCACATCTGCTCTCTCTCGGGACAGTCAGCCTACTATGCCCTTGGATGAATTTATAGTAAAGCCTCATTAATTTGGACCTTACTCAGAATTTATGATAATTCATCAGCGACCTAAACTGGAATTTACTTTTATAAGTACTATTAAAAAAAAAAGCACAAGGAGGCTCAAACGAATTTATGAGGAGACTATTTAAGTTAATGAACCATTCATTGTTACTTTAGAAATAGTCATTTACATACAAATAATTGATGTGCTAATTACAAATGATTCTTATCTACATAGGTTAGCAAGCCCTTCATTCAAAGTATAGTTCACATTTTTGAAGGTTTCAAAATTGTTTAAAATTGAGTTTATTAGACACTTTTAAGAAATTGGTTATTTTACAAGGTAAGTAATTAAAAATGTATTTGCCAATGTTTTATGTAATTTTGTTGCAGAATCAAATATCAGTCATATTTTAGTGTTAGCCGAGCTCTGTTGAAGCATTTATGGAGGGAGGGAGGAAGGAATTCAAAAAGGAATAGTCTTTCACTCCACACTCCCATCCCCGCTGTCACTTTTTTGGGGGGCCATTAAAGTAACACTGGTTCTCACGATTACAATTTTCACAGTAAATAATGACCATTTTTCCACTGCTTGAGTCTCTATAGCACATTTTATTTTTATTCTGATAAAAACTGACAGTTTTTGTAACTCAAGGCTTTTTTAAGAAAACAATCTATAGTTCATCCTTGGAGGTAGAGTTGTTATGATTATACTTGGTAATGAATCCATGCAAACAGTGCTCATTTAAAATTATTGATTTGGAATGAGGGAACCAGGAGGAAGGAAAAAATAGAGAGCTGCTCAGATGAAAAGAAACTTTTTTTTAATTTGGAGAAAATACAATCCCATGGCTTGAACCAACTGGCCATGAAGGGCAAAACAAATTTTCTCATTTCTTCCAACTTTTAATAGAGTGGAGGAGACTAAGGGAAAACATGCCACATTTCATATAACACCAAGGTCAAAGGTTCAGAATATTTTTTAAAATAGTTCACCTTTGGTTATGGAATTTCACTTCCAACCAAGATGGAGTAACAAGGATTGGCTGTACCCTCCTATGCAAAACAAAATTTAAAAACAACAAAATATACAAAAAAGTTTTCAAGACAATAGACATCAGACAATGAAGAACAGTGATCTTAGAGAGATGGGAAGAAAACATGAGCTCTAGGATTGCCTGGCTTCTTGCCTAAAGAGAGATCTAACTCCAGAGCACAGGGAGGGGAGCCCAGGCAGAGCCCAGAGGACTTCCTGAGTTGAGAAGACAGAGCTTAGAGTCTGGGGAGGCCAAAGCAGCTAGAGTTCAAGGGCAGAGTACGAGAGAGGAGACAGCAGCACAAATAACACTCCAGAGTTCTGCTGGGGGTCCCCGTCAAGTCTTCGGCTGAGCACTGACCAGCATTTGCATGACAAGAAGCTACCTAAGGACCTACTCACAAAGCTGGAAGAGGCTCAGGGGTGTCGAGGGGGTTAAGGACAGTGAAAGCAGAGGCTAGCAACTGGGTCTTACATGCAAGGCTACTAAGCAAAACCATCTGTGACTGTCACCAGAACGACGAGGCAGAATCACAGTCTATAAACACTGGGTTGGAACTGGGAGAGATGAAGATGTGAGGCTCAAGAGGATGAGCAATATGGTTAGAAAAAGGGCAGATAAATACAGAATGAATATACTAATTATCCTGTTGATTACCACCTATTGTATACAGGCATGGATATGCTATTCTGTACCCCACAAATATGTATAATCAATCATGTTTTAATACAAATAAAATAAAATGGGCTTAAAAGATTAAAAAAATACACGGATGATATATGTCAGGGCACCCTTTCCCGGGGGCTCCTAACTCTGCTGCTAGGCTCTTTTGTAGGCACATGATCTGCTATTTAGACAGCTACTCTGGGCAATCGGAAATACCTGGAAAGTTCTAGGTCTTAAAATGGTTATTCCTTACACAAACCAGTCTTACACAAACCAATTACTTTATGTAGTATAGAATTATTACTTCATCTCCCAGCACTCCTTCATTCTAGAAAGAGTATCCTTCTTCTGGTCAACTCCCTCCCCCTCATCCTATCACCTGAAGCCTAAATGGGAGTGGCCATCTTCTCACATGAGCCCACAGAGAGTGGACTCTCGGTCTGTCTAAGCCACTGTGCCACCCCTTGACCACAGCAATTCATCAGGAGGTGGATACATGGTCTAAGCCAGGCTGATCACAGCTCTTCCTTGGAATTTTCTTTTCCACACAAGAGCTAGGGGAAGAACTTCCTTCTTTATGGTGTGAAATCTAAAATGAAGGAAGCCTAGAAATTGCAGGTCACCATGTCCTCAAGGAAACTTTTTATAATTAGAATGAAAGAAGATGACACAGAAGGAAGTAGAAATGACAAATGGAGTGAGAGTCCTTTAGGGTTCAAGTTGCAAGTTTCAGGCATTCCTGAAGCCATCATTATGTGAGACATTAAATTTCCCCTTCTGCCTAAACTAATTCAAGCTGGTTTTCTCTCCTCTACCTCAAAAGAAGTTCTGAGACACACACTGTAATTTCTTGTATCTGTTCTCTGCAGTAAGAGAGAATACATTTAATTTTTGTTCCACAAGGCAGTCTTTTAGACATTTAAAAATAGGTATTATGTTCTTCCTGGGATACATCCACTCTTTTCCAGGAAAAAATGTCCAATTTTTTCAACTATTTCTAATACACCATGGCTTCCAGACCTCCTCTAATCTGTCACTCTACTTGGAATGTTCTCTAGTTGTCTATGACCTTCCTGAAATGTGCAAACCCAATAAGAAAGTTGGTCCCAACTTGGTCTTATCAGTGACTGGACCACACTGTGGGTGCAAATTCTTCTCTTAATACAACCCAAGACAAGGTCAATATTTTAGGCACCTGTGTTATTCTTGGCTAAATTTGAGATTGTGATTATTCTGAATCTTCAGTTTTTGCATGAGTTACTGAAAAACCAGGTATCTCAAACCCTATAGTTTGCAATTAACTCTTTGAATTGAAGACTTCATATTTTCTCCTGTTCATTTTCATCTCACTTTGTTGACTTCATGCTCCATCCTGTTGAGATAATTAAAAATCTGATTCTTTCATCTGTAATATTTGCTAACACTCCTAAATGTGGGAGAAGCAAGCTTTCTTGGCTAGGATCACAGACAGAACTTTTAGGGTATTGTGGACATATTCTCCGCTTGGCCAGATGAGCCCTCAACAGGTAAACCTCTCTGCCAGATGGACAGCAGTGACAGGTGTCTTCTTGCAATTCCAGTTGATAAAAACCAGAGCTGCCTGATCTTGTATTTAATCCTATCCACTGTCTATTAAAATTCACTAAAGCTTGCTAAGCCTCATTTCCTGGAAAGCCTATCAGGTTTTGGTTTCACGAAAGTCAAGTGTATTTAATTAACACAATCCAATTCATTCTGGAAGTGGTCAAGTTCTCCAAAAGGTACTCAATAGAGCTACTGGTGTTTTTATAGGAATTAAACATATGATACAATAGGCAAAAATAAGTGTGCTTTATACATGCTATTACTACCACCTCTTTTGCATACAATTGAATAAATTACCTTTTGTTATGAAACATTAATCCTCTTTACTATGTGGAATAATTCCCATCTCAGATTCAGCCTGCTAAAAGAGTGCCTTGGGAGCCAAACTTCGGCAATGTTGTACTGGCATAATGAGAAGAGAATTCAGTCCTTGGCAGAGGACAGCCCATTTTTTGATGTCAAAAGTTTGTCCTTCTGGCCTGATATGGGCACCTAAGTCCTTCACCAGGTTGCCCTCGCTGGTACTCTGGATTACAAGAAGAGATCAGACATGCAGGCATGAGGTAGCTGTAGGTATTTGCTGTCGAACTAACCCAGCAAGACACGGTCAGCAAGAATTGTGTAAAGAATTGGTGTGAATACCTCAGTCTCCATGCTTCAAGGGACTTCTCCATAATGAGTTAAATAGTAACCCCCAAAAGATATGTCTATGTATTAATCACCAGAACCTGTAAATATTACCTTATATGTTAAAAGATTGAATGTTACCTCATTTGAAAAATAAGAGTCTTTGCAGATGTAATTAAGTTAAGGATCTTGTGATAAGATTATCCTGGATTATCAAGGTGGGTCCTAAATCCAATGACAAATGTCCTTGTAAGAGAAAGACAGAGGGCAAGAGGACACAGAGAGAAGAGGAGAATATACAGACAGAGGAGAAGGTGAGTGAAGATGAAGGAAGAGGTTGGAGTGATGCAGCCACAAGCCAAGGAATGCCATCAGCCATCAGAGGCTGGAAGAGACAAGAGAAGATTCTCCTCTAGAGCCTCCAGAGGGAGTGCAGCCCTGTCAACACTTCATTTCTGTCTTCTGGCCTCCAGAATTGTGATAGAACAAGTTTCTACTGTTTTAAACCAATGAGTTTATTGTAGTTTGTTACAGCCGCCACAGGAAACTAATACACTCTTCATAGGCAGCTGAGTAATACCCGGGAGAGTGTCAAAAGGGAAAATGTGATGGTGCCTCCAACACGTCCTGGGCAGGATGGCATGAGATTTCATGACACTACTTAGAGTGGCACACAATTTAAAACTTATACATTGTTTATTTCTGAAGTTTTCCATTTAATGTTTTTGGAGCGTGGTTGATCATATGAAACTGAAACCACAGAAAGCAATACTGTGGGTAAAGGGGGACTACTGTACTTATCTTAGTATCTCTGAAGTTGCAGGTTTTCTCAAGGGCTTGTAATAATTAATGTGGTAGATTATATTTTCCAAAGATGGCCGCAAGAATATGTTACATCCCACATGCTGTTCTGCAAAGTAATCTGCCCCCCAATCAAGAGGTGGAGTCTGTCTCCACTCCCCTGAATCTGGGAAGACCCTGCAATTGATTTGCCCAATAAAATAAGGCAGAAGAGCGTTGTGCCAGTTCTGGGTATAGCCATTAAATGGATAGGCATTTTATGCTTTCTTCTTCTTGGAAACTTCCATATAACAGGTCTGATTATCCTAAGACTGCCATGCTGTGAGAAGACCAAGCCACAGGGAAGAAGAGATAGGCCAAGTGGAAGCAAAGCACCAGGCTTGTGAGTCAGAGGCCACCTTAGACATCCAGCCCAACTGAGCTCCAGAAGACTCCAGCCCCAGCTGCCATCTGACTGTAATGGCATGAGAGACCCCATGTGAGTACCACCCAGGTAAGCCCAAACAACCTAGAGAATCAGGAGGGATAATAATAAATTGTTATTTTAAGCTACTGAGTTTTGAGTGGTTTGTTAGGCAGTAATGAATACATCACCAGAACACTTGTTTTTTCATTCATATTTAAAATGTGGCAATTGAAAAGATCTTGGGTGGGCATATTGGGATGGTGGCCTTCATCCTAAGGAGAGTGAACAGGGAGTCAGCCATTATCCTTGAAACTTTAAATACTACAATATGAAGGGTTTTGCTTCAGAGCACCCACACTCACACCAACTGCCCTAATTCTCTCTAATAGTTCTTTAGAAAAGAACCCTATGATTTTTGTTTTCTTGGCCTATGTCTAAGTGCAATATTCTGTTTGGGCAGGTTAAAGGCAAAGGAAGGATGGGCTAGGTTGTGTCAACAATTTCATATACACAAGTCACCTGTTCCCACTGTAATTCCTGCTGCTGCCTAGTCTCACTGTGAAGACTCTCTGGGATACTGAATGGGAGACACGCTCCCTTCCTAACTGCAGTCATTTGGGTGAGTTCTCTCAGCTTCCACTTGTCCCCTCCACTGACTCTCAGGCATGAGTTCTTTGGCTTTCCATCTTCCAGAAATTTGTTGAGATCTTCCTGTGATTAGTGAAACTACTCTACCTCTCAGTTTTATTGTGCATGCACGCATGCGTGCATGCGTGTGTGTGTGCACACGTGTGTGTGTGTGTGTGTGTTGGGGGGAATGTTCATTGTTTTATTCCTTTTAAATCATTTTAAATGTGGTTTTAGATCATTTTAAATTTAGATCAAAATATACGTGTTCACTCACTCTACATTCTGGAATCTATGATTTATCCAAATTTAGAACACTTTCATGTGTCTCCTAAGAAGTTTTATGGCTTGAATATTTGAAAACAATTTTTTTTAAAAGCTAGAAATAAAAAAATGTAGAAAATTCTGTTTTGCACTTCCAGTCCAGATATAGAGTTTTGTAAGATCATTACTCTCATCCTAACCACCAAAAAAGGCCAGATAAGCTACAAAATCATAGATTTAAAAAAACTCATCAGAAAAGAACACAGAAAACCCAAATGAAATAAACTCCAGAAAATTAGGATCGCTTTGTAGGAGAAAAAAGTTTTATGGGAACTCTATCCCTAGTGAAAATGCAGACAAAGGAGAAATCCACCTAAGTGTGGTAAGAACTTGTAAGGGAATTTTAAAGAACTTGTAAAGGTTATACATAGACTGACATGATAGATTAGAATCCTAAAGAGCCACAATCATAGAGCAAGTCTCCACCCACCCACCAATCCCATGAATCTTCACACAGTTTTGGGGATAGTATGCCAAAAGGAAGGAGCAAAAGACAACTGAAAGAGACCTGCTATAAGACATACGCCTTTTGAAACAAGAAGGGAGGAATAAAACAGGAGGAGCTGAGACATGCAACAGAAGCACACTAGGCTTTCAGACTGTAGGTAAGGAGAAGAACAGGAACAACCAGCAACTCAGGCACTTCAGGCTTTAACCTAAGGGAGACTGGAGTGGAAAAGAAAATCTGAAGGCCTCAAGGCATTCTAAGCTTCCAAATACCAAAGACTGAGCAAGAGGCAGAACAGCTGAAAGAAACCCCTCTACTCAGCCTTCACAGAGGGTAGGAATGTTGCTCTAAGAAGGCCCAAGGATGGAGCGACAGAATGGGAAATGATACTCCCAGTGTGAGAAAGAAGGGGGCTGGATTTGTGAGCAAAGAGAAATCCTTAAAGACCTAAAAGACACGCAGTTAACCTATAAAAAAGGGAGAGATACTTCATAGCTCAGAAAGCTTATATCAATTTTCAAAGCTCAGGCACCATTGAAGAAATGTCCTGATTCCATCCTCAAAACATCTGAAGTCAGCAATAAATTGAATCAAACTAAAACCATAGCAAAGATTAGACCCAGTTCAACTACAGGCCTAGCAGCCTGACTTAAAAAAGGGTATGCCCCTCTCTGAAAACTAATATTATTAAGTTGGTTCTTCTTTTTCTTTTATAAAATGTCCTAAAAAAACTTTTTAAACTTACAAAAATAAAGAATAAAAATAACACATGTGGTTGAGAGAGAAAATAATCAATAGAAACAGACACAAAGATGACCCAGAAGACAGAAACTATAAAATAACCATTATAAAAATGCTGAAACGCTAACAAATCTAGTGTAAAGGATATATAAGATGGATGAAGTGATGAAATATTTCAGCAGAAACATAGAAACTACAAAATAGAACCAAATAAAATGCTAGGAATAAAAATACAACATCAAAAATGAATAATTCATTAGATGGGCTTAACAGTGGAAAGTACACAAAGAAAGAGAGGATTGGTGAACTAGAAGACAAGTAAAAAGGAAGTATCCAACCTGAAATACAAAGACAAGAAAAGTAGGTAAAAACAAGCAAGCAAACAAACAAACAAAAAAAGAAGACATTCAAAATGGGTGGAGCAGTGTCAACTGTCTAATATGTGTAAATGGATTATCAGAGAGAGAGGAAAGAGAAAATGGAAAAGAAGAAATATTTGAAGAAATAATGTTCAGGAACATATACCTGGGAACAATGGCCTAGTGCAGTCAGCTCTGAGACACATACTATTAAAAGCATTTGAAAACTTACTTTAAGCCTGCAAGCGAATCAAGGAATTCTTGTGAGAATACTAGAGGACAATATTTGTGAGAATTCTACTGGAAGACGAGCATTATTCAACCAATAGAAGACTGAGGAATTTGGGGCAAAAGAACTGATGGTGAATATTGAACGTATTTAACCATAAAACTAAAACTTAGACAATGGTTTTAGCTAAGACAAGAGTGGAAGAATAGTATGTAAATGTTATAGGTCCTGGCAAAGTAGAAATAAAATAACTAAATGGGGAGAGAAAGAAAAGAAAATGGAGAAAACAGAGTAAACTCATTGACTGACATATACACAGTAAGTAGGAGGCAAAAGATATCATTCGTTTTACAAACCCAATAGTAAGTCCAGGTAGTAGCCCATATAAGGATGGAGGGGACCAGGGGCATTAAAATTTATTGGTTTAAAGATAAATACTAGAAAAAACAAAGCAGAACTTCCTAAATACCAAAATAAGTACCCAAAAAAAGGTATAAAGAAAAAATCACATAAAGAAAAACACTGAGGGCCGGCCCGGTGGCGCACTGGAGAGTGCGCTGCTTGGGAGTGCGGTGGCGCTCCCGCCGAGGGTTTGGATCCCATGTGGAGACCGGTTCCCGCTCACTGGCTGAGTGTGGTGCGGGCGCAACACCGAGGGTTGCGATCCTGTTACCGGTCAGTGAAAAAGACAAAAAGGAAAAAAAAAAAAGAAAGAAAAACACTGAGTTAATAAGAAAAGAATAGTCTACCCACGTTTTAAAAACGAGCAAAAGACTTAACAGACACTTTGCAACAAAGGATATTCAAATGACCAGTAAGCATATTAAGATGCTCAACAGCAACGATCTACCTATATACATACTTTGAAATAACTAAAATCTAAAAACTAACAGTACACAGTGTTGGAGAGGATAGGGAGCAAATTAAAATCTTGCACACTGAAGGTAGGTGTGTAAATTGGTACAACCACTTTGAAAAGATATGTAAGCAGCATCTACTAAACCTGAGTATTTGCATACTTTATGACCTAGCAATTGGGATCCTAGATATGTATGCACTCCACAGAAATGTACTATATGTGCACATGTAAAAATAAATAAGCATATCCATAGCAGTCTTACCTTTAATACGTTGAAACTGGAAGTGACACAAACATCTATCAACTGTAGAATACTCAAGAAAAACCTATTTCTTCTACTCACAACACTTCTGACACCAAATGTGTGAGTTTTCCACACCAAGGAATTCTCAGATTCTCTGTGGACACCAACTGTGTGTACTACAACTTAATTCGACTTATCACTAATTACCAAGAGTTAGCACAGACCCTATGGGTTACGGGTTGATTTACACAAGATTGCTCTTCACTTCAGATGCCGATTTCAAGTAGTAGGTCTCCAGGTTACCCACACTCCTGTCTGACTTGACTACAAATCAAGGGTTCCCACAACCCTCCCCTCAATTCAATAATTTGCTTTAATGGCTCACAGAACTCAGGGAAACTCTTTACTTACCTTTACTGGTTCATTATAAAGGACATAGATGAAGAGGTACATAGAACAAGGTCTAGAAGGGTCCCAAGCACAGAAGCTTTTGTCCTGAGGAGCTGGGATAAACCACCCTACTGGCAGGTGGATGCATCCAGTAACCTGGAAGTGCTCCAAATTCCATAGTTTAAGGGTTTTTATGGACACTTCATCACATAGGCATGATTGATTATTAACTCAATCTTCAGTCCCTCTCCCCTCCTCAGAGGTTCAGGAGGTGGAGCTGAGAGTTTAAAGGTTCTAACCATAGTTTGGTCTTGCTGGTAAACAGTCCCCATCCTGAAGCTATCTAAGAGCCCACCAACAGTTGCCTCATTGGAACAAAAGATGCTTCTATCACTCAAGAAATTCCTATGGATTTAGGAGGTCTGTATAAGACACTCCTGTCACCCCCATCATTCAGGAGATTACAAGGGTTTTAGGAGTTTTGTGTCAGAAACTATGAGTAAACATCAAATATATATTTTTATTATGTCACAAATAACTAAATAAAGGATAGTATATTCATAAAAGTGTTATACAAGACAGTAACAATGCATAGCTACACAGCAGTCATCTCCCAAAGATAATTTTGATCAAAAAGGCCAGAAACAAAAGAGAACATATTATATCAGTCCATTTATAGAAAGTTCAAAAGAAAGAAAAACTAATTTGTAGTAATAGAAGCAGAATTGGAGGGATATTGACTAGAAGATGACATTCAGGATACTTCTGATCACTAATAGTAGTGCAGATCATAATCTAGGTGGTGGTTACCAGGGTTTGTTCACTTTAAAAATTGTCTCACAAAATTTTTCTACTTTAAATATTTCATACTTCAATTAAAAGTTTTTTAAAAATTAAAACTGAAGGGCCGGCCCCATGGCGCACTCGGGAGAGTGCAGCGCTTGGGAACGCAGCGCCGCTCCCGCCGCAGGTTCAGATCCTATGTAGGGATGGCCAGTGCACTCACTGGCTGAGCGCGGTGCGGGCAATGCCATACCAAGTGTTGCGATCCGCTTGCCAGTCACAAAAAAAGACAAAAAATTAAAACTGAAAATAAACACATAAAATTTTCAACTTAAAAAGAAAGAGAAAGAACAACAAATTAAACAAAAAGAATGCAAAAAACCATAAAAAATGATAAGGCCAGAAATTATCAAGATAGAAAACAGAAAACAGTGGGAGTAATAAATAAATGAAAATGCTGCTTGCTTGGGGAAAAAGTCAATGCGATAGACAAACTGCCTAATCTAATCAATAAAAAGAATAAAGCACAGGGAAGATGGTGGAGTAGGAAGCACCATAAATTAGTCTCATCATCTAGACAAAAATTTCACTGGCAGAATCTGTGCATTGTAACTATTTTGAAACTGTAGGACCTATTTAAGGCTTATAACTTCCAAGGTAAGACTTACAGAGTAAATAGTGGTTAATGTCAGTCAATTTCAGTTCTTAGCACATTAGTAGTTACCCATCCTCTATGCCTAGCCCCATATCCAGCAGCCGAGCACATGCTCCTGGAGCAATCTGTACACAACTTTTGGGAGCCAGGGTGGGCAACAAGAACCTTGTCTTCTAAACATTGAGGATCTGTGCTCTGATTGCTGATTGCTGTTTGCTGCTCTGATCAGACAGGTGCAGACAAAGAGGCAGGTGGCCATTGTTGCACCTTCCTTATTGCTTTAAGCCTCTCCCATTCTGGCTGAAGTGACTTCCAGGTGATTTAAAGGGATGGCTCTCCTGCCCCCTTTATGTTTCTCTATTTTTCCTTTTGGGAGCCAGACTTTAAAGCCTAAGACGTTAAAGAGATAAACCTGCAAATACAGGGAAAATTAGAAAGTGACTATGAAGGCCCAGGGAAAGGTACAGGATCAGAAAAACCCTGAGAAGAACTTGAGTTTACACTTCAAGCTGATTCTTGGCACAGAAAAAGCCTATAAAAATAAAAAATACAAAACCAACCAACAAAAAAATTTTAAAACCAGTAAAGCCTGGAAAAGGAGGAAAATCTGATTTCCAGACTTACCACATTTTTAGATTCAGTTGTTCAGTTTT
Organism: Galeopterus variegatus; assembly: GCF_000696425.1. Lineage (NCBI taxonomy): Eukaryota > Metazoa > Chordata > Mammalia > Dermoptera > Cynocephalidae > Galeopterus > Galeopterus variegatus. The sequence goes on from NW_007727242.1 coordinate 121,726, forward strand.
ACACACACACACACACACACACACACACACACACACTCCCACACACAAAGCACTAGGGATACAAAGAAACAAGAAAATGTGGCCCATTCGATGAAAAAAAGTAAGTCAACAGAAACTGTCCTTGAGATCTCATGGCAGATCTACTAGACAAAGACCTTAAAACAACTGTCTTAAAGATGCTCAAAAAATTAATGGATGATGTGGAGAAAGTCAAGAAAATGATGTATAAGCAAAATAGAAATAGTAGTAAAGACATAAATAACCTACAAAACAAAAAACTTCTGCTACTGAAAAATGTGATAATGAAATTTTAAAAATTTACTAGAGATATTAAAAAACAGATTTGAGAAGGCAGAGGAAAGAATTGTTGAACTTTAATACAGCACAATGGAAATTATTGAGTCTGAGAAAGAGATAGAAAAAAGATGAAAAAAAAAATGAACAGAGCCTACAGGACCTATGAGACACCATCAAGGAGATTAACATAGATATTGTGGAAGTTCCAGAAGGGGCAGAGCAAATATTTGAGAAAATCTTGGCTGAAAGCTTCCCAAAGTTGATGAAAGTCATGAGTATAAACATCCAAGAAGCTTAACAAACTCTTAGTAAGATGAACCAAAAAACCCCCACACTACAACACACTATAATTGAACTTTTGAAAGATAAAGAAAAAGAGAAAATCTTGAAAATGGACAAAAGAGAAGTAGCACATCATGTATAAAGAATCTTCAACAAGATTATCAGCATATTTCTTAGCAGGCTCAATAATTTCCGTATAAAGATATAATTTTGTGATATCAACAACAAAAAAGGATGAGGACAGAACTGTAAATGAGAAGAATTTTTTGTATGTTATTGAAACTAAGCTGTTATAAATTCAAATTAGATTGTTATAACTTTAGAATAGTAAATGGAATCCCTGTTGTAATCACAAATAGCTATAGAATATACACAAAATGCAGTTAGAAATAAATTTAAACATTCTACTACCAAAAAAAAAAACTAAACACTAAAGAAGACAGTAATGCTAGAAATGAGAGACAAAAAAAGCTGTAAGACAAAAAAAATTGGAAATGACAGAAGTCCCTTTTTATCAGTAATTATTTTAAATGTAGATGAATTAAACTCTCCAGTCAAAAGACAAAGATTAGCAGAATGGATAAAAACACATGATCTAACTATATGGTGTCTACAAGAGACTCACTTGAGATCTGAAGACATGATAGATTGAAAGTAAAAGAATGAACAAAGATATTCTATGTACATAGAAACCAAAAGAGAATAGAGGTGGTTATTTTAATAACTTTGGTGATTATTTGGTGGTTATTTGACTAACTTTCAGTTAAAAAAAATCACAAAAAACAAAGGACATTATATAATAATGAAAACTTCAGTAGAGCAAGAAGATATAATTAAAAATATTTTTATACCTAGTAACAGACCACCTTAATGTATGAAGCAAAAAATGACAGAATTGAAGGAAAAAATAGACAGTTCCACAATACTAGTTGAAGACTTCAGTACCCTACCCTCAAAAATAGATAGAACAACCAGACAGAATATTACACACACACACACACACACACACACGACTTAAACACAATAAACCAACTAGATCTAACAAACATACAGAACATGCTACTCAATATCAACAACATACACATTCTTCTCAAGTGCACAATAAACATATTCCAGAACAGACCACATGTAATGCCACAAATTAAGTCTCAATAGATTTAAAAAGATATGTATCAAAGTATCATCTCTGATCACAACAGGATCATATTAGAAAACAAACACAGATATAAAACTGAAAAACTCACAAATTCATGGAAATTAAACAGTGCACTACTAAACAACCAATGGATCAAAGAAAAAATCACAAGGGGAAGTAGAAAATACTTAGAGATGAATAAAAATGAAAACAGAACATATCAAAACTTATGGGACACAGTGCAAGCAGTACTAAGTGAGAAATTTATAGCTGTAAATCCTTACATTAAAAAAAAGAAAGATCTCAAATCAGCAACCTAACTTTTTAACTTAAGAAACTAGAAATAGGAGAATAAATGAAACTTGAAACTAGAAAAAGAAGAAGAAATGAAACTTAAAGCTAGCAGAAGTAAGGAATAACAATGATTACATCAGAGATAAGTAAAACATAGAATAGGAAAACAATAGAGAAAAATTAATAAAGCCAAAAGTTCATTCTTTTAAAAGATCAACAAAATTAATAAATTTTAACAAGATGGACTAAGAAGAACAGACAAAAGACTTAAATTATTAATATTAGAAATGATAGTGGGAACATTCCTACTGATTCTACAGAAATAAAAAGGATTATAAAAGGGTACTATGAGAAATTGTATGCCAACAAATTAGACAACCTACATGAAATTGAAAACTTTCTAGAAACACAAAACCAGTCAAGACTAAATCATGTAGAAATAGAAAATCTGAATGGACCCATAACTAATAAGGAGATTGAATCAGTAATCAAAAATCTCCCAACAAAGAAAAGTTCTGGAACTGATAGTTTCAGTGGTGAATTCTACCTAACATTTTAAGAAGAATGAATACCAATCCCTCTCAAAGATTTTTTTAAAAAAATCTGAATAGAAGGGAACACTTCCTAATTCATTCTATGAGGCCAGCATTACTCTGATACCAAAGCCAGACAAAGACACTGCAAGAAAAGAAAACAACAGAACAATATCCCTTATAAATATTAATGCAAAAATTTTCAACAAAATATTAGCAAACCAAATTTAGCAATATATTGAAAGAATTATAAACCATGACCAAATAGGATTTATTCCTGGAATGCATGGGTGGTTCAACATACAAAAAAATCAATCAGTGTAATATACCACATTACAGAATGAGGGAAAAAAAAACCCCACATGATCATCTCAATTGATGCAGCAAAAGTGTTTGAAAAAATTTAACAATCTTTCATAATAAAAGCACTCAAAAAAACTATGAAAAAAAAGAAACTACCTCAACATAATAAAAGCCATATATGAAAAACCCACAGCAAAAATCATACTGAATAGTGAAAGACTGAAAGCTTTTCCTCAAAGATTATGAACAAGGCAAAGATGCCTACTTCCTGCACTTCTATTCAACATAGTACTGGAAGTTCTAGCTAGGGCAATTATGCAAAAAAAGAAGGAAACAAAAGGCACCCAAATTGGAAAGAAAGAGGTAAAATTATTTCTTGTGTTTGCAAACAATATGATCTTGTTCATAGAAAACCCTAAAGACTACACACACACACACACACACACACACACACACACATACACACACAGAGAGAGAGAGAGAGAGAGACAAAAAATAAAAAAAACTGTGAGAACTAATAAACGAACTCAGCAAAGCAGCAGGGTACAAAATCAACACTCAAAGCTCAGTTGTGTTTCCATACACTAACAGTGAACAATCTAAAAAGGAAACTACAAAAACAACTTAATTTACACTAGCATCAAAAAGAATAAAATACCTGGGAATTAATCAAGAAGGTGAGGTACTTGTACAATAAAAACCACAAAATAATGCTGAAGGAAATTAAAGACAAATAAATGGAAATACATCCCATGCTCGTGAATTGGAAGACTTATTGTTAATATAGCAATACTACTCAAAGCAATCTACAGTTAATGCAATCCCTATCAAAATCCCAGTAATCTTTTTTGTAGATGTAAAACAACAACAAAAAAAAAACCCATCCTAAAATTTGTATGGAATCTTAAGGGACTCTGAATAGCCCAGAAAATCTTGAAAAAAGAACAAAGTTGAAGAATTCACAATTCCTGATGTCAAAACTTACTGCCAAGCTACAGTAATCAAAACAGTGTGGTACTGGCATAAAGACAGACATACAGACCAATGAAATAGAAGAGAGAGCCCAGAAAAACTCTCACATAAACAGTCAAATGACTTTTGACAAGAGTGCCATGACCATTCAATGGAGAAGGACAGTTTGGTAAAGATAGCACCCCCCAAAAATTACAAACCAATGTCCCTTATAAATATTGGTGTAAAAAGTCCTAAATAAAATATTTAAAACATACTTATAGATCACCTTAAAAATAGAGAATCATCATGACTAAATAGGATTTATTTCAGGAATGCAAGGATGGACCAATATTAAGACATTAATATAATTTACTGTATTAATAGAGGTATATAGGAAATGAACATGATTTTCTCCAAAGATCCTGAAATGCCTTATATAAAATTCTAAACACAATCTTGGTAAAGATTGATGAATACTTTCTGAATAATTTAAAACAAAATGCATACCTCAGTCCTGAAGCTAAGCTCTTAGTCAGTGGGAAACACTAGATGCATTTCCTTTAAAGTCAGGATGAAGGAGAGTTTGCCCACTATATATTGAATGGATTGGCCAATGCAATCAGCCGAGAGATGCCCTTTAGATACCCGTGAATTGGAAAAGAAGTAAATCTATCTCTATTGATGTGATATTATACCTAAAGGTGTGTCAAGAAATAATCAACACAAACAATAAAACACTTCGGTAAGATATCAGGATATTAAATTAACATACAAATCAACAGCTTTCCTATATTCAATCAATAACCAATTTAATATAAGGAGGAAGAATACTCCATTTGCAAAAGCATTGAAAAAAGTCACATATTTGTCTTAAAAAGAAAAGGATCAAACATATATAAAAAGAAGAGTTGGAAACAGTCCTGGAATCACAAAAATAAACTTAAACAATGGAAAAACATAATTTTTTCTTTTTTAAAAAAATTGATTATGCATATTCATGGGGTACATAGCTGACTGTCACCACTTATGCTCAAGCTGTGATGGCCAGATCAATACTATTAGCATGCCCATTACCACAAATTGCAATTGTTCCCTGTGTCCCCCACCCAATTAAACCCAGACTTCTCTCCCACCTCCCTCCCCCACTGCACTCTGCAACACTAGGTCTGTTCTCTCCCTTTGCAAGTCCAACACACCACTGTGGTCTTCCTTTTCTTCCTCTTTCTCTCTTTGCTCCCACTTATGAGTGAGGACATGTGGTATTTTTCCCTCTATGCCTGGCTTATTTCACTCAACATTATTTTCTCCAAGCTTGTATTCAAGAAAAAATTCCATGAATAGTGTTGTAGACAGGATAATAGCCCCCCCATCTTCACCCCAAAGTGCTCAGGTTCTAATTCCCACAGACAGAATATGCAATGTTATATGGCAAGAGGGACTTTGCAGATGTGATGACATTAAGGATATAGAGATGGGGAGATTATCCCAGATTATCTGGATGAGCCCAATGGAATTACAGGAGTCCTTATAAAAGCAAGGCAGGAGAGTCAAAGTCAGAGCAGGCGATATGACCACGAAAGCAGAGATAAGAGAGAGAGAAGGGGAGTGGGGAGGATTGGAAGATGCTAAGCTTCTGGCTCTGAGGATGGAGAAAGGGTCACAAGACAAAGAAGATGGAAATGGCACACAAACAAATTCTCCTCTAAGTCTCCAGAAATAACAGAGCCTGCTGACATCTTGATTTCAGCCAGTGAGATGATTTTGGACTTCTAATCTCCAGAACTGTAAAATAATAAAATTCGTTATTTTAAGCCACTAAATTTGTGGTAATTTCTAATAGCAGCAATAGAAAACTAATACAAATTTAATAATTCAGTAGCATTAAAAATGACAGTTCTCCCAAGTTACTGTACATTTAATATGATCCCAATGAAAACACCTTTAAGATTTATTTTCTGGAATTAGGCAAGGTGTTCCAAAAGTTCATATGAGAAAAAAGTATGTTGACGGAACACTAGCTAGGAGGGAAAAAAAAGAAAACTGAAAAAAACAGAAGTGAGGGCAGACTAGCAATAGCAGAAATTGAAACATATCACAATGCCGCTGTAATGAAAACGTTATAGAAACAGAGCACAAGTAGACAGACCAGAGATAATAAATAGAAAATCAAGAAATAGACCCAAGTACACTTGGAAATTTTGTACAGGTATAAGAAAAAGATTATACCTCAAATGATTGGAGTAGGAAAATCTTTTTAAATAATTGATAATAAAACAAAATATTCATTTGTAAAAAAAGTATATACACACATATATATAGGATCCATGCCTCAGACCATATGCCAAAATAAACTGAGAATAGATCAAAGATAAATTTAAACTATTCAAATACTGAATGAAAATATGAGTGAATTTTTTTTTAACCTACATGTGAGAAAGTCTTTCTAACTATGACTTAGAAAAAATCTAAATTCAAACTATTCAAGTACTAAATGAAAATATGGGTGAATTTCCAATAATACATTGAACTTTCAGGAGAGAACAAATCTAAGGATACTAGAGATGCAGGGGAGGGAAGAAGGGAGTTTGGGGAGTGATAAGTTGGGTAAAGGGCATAAAGAAAAATTACGATTTGTAATAATGAACATGCTAATAATAAAATAAATAAATAAATAAAATATGGGTGAATTCCTTTATAACCTACATATGAGAAAGTCTGTCTATGACTTAGGATCCAGATAAAATAAATTCAATTACATATACAAAAAATTTTTGCATGGCCAAAGTGAAAAGGAAAAATCAAGAAACAAATCACAAACTAGTAAAAAAACAGTTGCAAAATATATCATATGTCAAGGGCTAATCCACCTAATGCATAACATATTCTTTAATTACGAGGAAAAAATACCAAAATTCTATTTTTTAAAAAGTGGATGAAGGGGCGCACGGACGAAGGAATCACGCCAGACCCGGCTAACAGTTCGCCAGAGAAGTTCCGCTTTATTCAAGGACTGTGTGTACATTTATAGGGAGCTGCCGTTCAGGGTTTGGATAGGGGGTGGACGGGGCGGTAGCTGATTGGACGGGGCTGGGCAGGAGGTGAGCCTTGACTTGTGACTGGCTGAGGTTTGGCGCGGGTGGGCTTGGGTGTTGACGCCGACGGGCTTTGTTTACTGCAGAGAAGAACCCGGAAGGGCGCCATATTGCTAGGGAATGCTCTTCCCCTCCCCCTCTGCTTTAATTCCCACGGTATCCTTACATTCGAGTGCCTACAGTATCCTTACAGTGGAGGATGGAACAAAAGGCATAAACAGAGAGTTCACAGAAAGATACATACAAATGTCCTTTAAACATGAGAAAATCCTCAACTTCATTTATAATAAGAGAAATACAAAATAAAACCATATTGAAACACCAATTCTCACCATCAGATTGCCAAGAATTCAAAAGCTTGACAACATTTTGCTAGAACCACATTCTCACACTCTGGTAGAAGCACAAAATAGTACAATCCAATGGAGGGAAATTTGGCAATATGTAACAAAATAGCGTTTTTCTTACCCCTTGACTCTGTCATACCACTTCTGGGATTTTATTTTTAAGATACATCTGCAGGACTATACAAACTTCTGGTTTCCAGTCCAACATGTGAAAAGCTTGGAAGTCATTACTTCCGTCTTCACAATAAGAAAAAAAGCTAAGCAAACTGAAAATCAACAACTCTTCTTAGGTCTATCAGAGAATTGAGGTCAGGGCAAAACACTGCCCTGAAAATTGTGGAAGGAAAATACAGTGGATCATAGCCTACTGGGAGAAGAAACCACCGCTGGAACCAGCAACTGGTAGGAAATTGGTAGAAAAATAAAGGTAATTGACTAACTCCTGGAGACTGAATATGTTATAGCTCGAGAAAAAACATCTTGGGGGGCACCCATAAACGTGTCACATAACTTTGTGAGTTTTACCTCCAGGAGCCCCATAGTTTCTCAGGTGAATATCTGAGAAAAATCCTTTTGTGCCTCCTAAACAGGGAGGGGAAAGTAATCATCTTGTTAATACACCCAAAGTTTTCTATTTTACCACTGCCTAACTGACATGGAGGAAGGAAAGTACCCAACTCCAGCATCCTCTAGCCTCCTGCATCACCTAAAGGGGGAAAAAACAAGCTGAAAAGTACCTGTGGAGGTCAGAGCCCAGGGGCACAGTTTCACTAAAAGTCTGAGTTATAAAACACTTCCCCTCCTCCCACATCTCACCACCATATCAATAGGGTTCTTGTATAATAACAGGGGAATACAACAGAAATAACTGCAGGTCTCAAACCTTCTTTAAGAAGTCTGCAGGTAACCCAAAGCCAACAGAGAGATGACAAGGACACCAGAGGAAATTTTCGCCTCTGACACCTACAACAAATAGTAAATACTCCACTGAAACTTTTCTTCTCAAAGACATCCATGACATTCAAGTTGCTAAATCCAGTGGCCAGTTTTCTGTTTTCTGTCATCCGCTTCCAGACATACAACTCCTGCAATCTTACCCCACTCATTTAATGACACCATCCTTTCTCCAGTTGCTCAGGCAATGGAAAATAAATTGTAATCAATTCTGATTCTTTTCTCTCACATGTCCCTACAGCTATACCACAGAAAAAAATCTGCTGGTCCCAACTTCAAAGAGAACCAGAATTTGGCCTAATATTTTCCTTTTGTTTCAAGTAAAAAAACAAAATCTGTTCAATGGCCTGTAGGGCCCTCCATGATGTGACTCCTCTTATCTCTCATGTCTCGTCCCTTCTACTGGCCCCTTTGTGCTCTCTGCTCCAGCGACATTGGTCTCCTGTTCTCCCTTGAACTCACTGGGCATGCTCTGTCCTGCGGGTCTTTACATCTGCACTTGAAATGCTCTTCTTCCAGTATCAACATCACTTTTTCCCTTAACTCCTTCAGGAGCTAACTCAAATGTCACCTCCTTGGCATGGGATTTCTTGATCACCTTATTTAAAATTGCAACCATCCCAATACCCCACCCACCCCAAATCCTTATCCCTCCTCCCCCATGTAAATGATCATCATTTAACACACTGTTTCACTTATTTTGTTATGGTCTCTCCCCTTTACTAGCATGTAAGCTCTGTGAGGGCTAGGATTTTTCTGTTTCATTCTCTGTTGCATCACCAGTATATAGAATAGGCATGGCACATGAACACTCAGTATATCTCTGTGGAATGAATGATCAAAACACTGAATGCTCACTAAATGCAAGTTCAATGATCCACACCAAGAATACGGAAAGGAAGAAGGCAAAGAAAAGACCCTACAAACTTCCATAGAGAAAAAAATAGGTCACTTATAAAGGATGAAGAATCAGAACGGAATCAGTTTTTCAACAGCCATAATACTCATACAAGGTGGAGGCAATGGAGCAATTCAAAATTCTAAAAAAAAAAAAAATTTCTGGGCCGGCCCGGTGGCGCACTGCTACAGTGTGCCGCTTGGGAGTGTGGTTGCGCTCCCGCCGAGGGTTCGGATCCCACATACAGACCAGTTCCCACTCACTGGCTGAGCGAGGTGTGGGAGCAACACGGAGGGTTGCGATCCTGTTGCCGGTCCCGGTCCGGTACGGGCGTGACACTGAGGGTTGCGATCCATTGCCGGACACGAAAAAAGACAAAAGACAAAAAAAAAAAATTTCTTTCCTAGAATCCTATATCTAAGCTGAAAATTAAATGTCGATTTATACTGAAGACACTTATAAGCATAGCTTAGGGCCTTTGTACCAGTTATTCTCTTTATATGAAATGTTCTTCCCCCAAATAACATTATGACTACTGCTGCACCTCCTTCAAGTTTTTTCTCACATAACACCTTCTTAACAAGGCCTACCCTGACTTCCTCCAACTCTACCCTAGCACTCCTGATCTGATATCTCACTATGATCCGGGCAAGAGGGCCTCTAAACGTGGGCCCTAGGTTTTGTAGGGCCCAATGTATCATGAACACACACACGCACTTCAGTAAATAATATCTGCACAATTTCGTCAGAATCTGGCCCTCCAAGCTGGCTCAGCTCTATCTATAATTGTAAATATCCACTCATGTCTAATACCATTAAGGCCCCAGGAAAATGCATCTCTCCATCTCTTTCCCTATATCCTTGAAATAAAAGGAAACTGTGTCTGAATGCCGGCTTCAAAGAGGGACCCTGCTTTGGAGTGTAGGCAGGATTTGAGCAGCAGAAACACTTAAGTGAGACAAATTAATTAACTTGTCAAATCCTTTCTCTCAGATAGCATGAATGCAATAGATTCTTACAGAAGAAAGTAGCATTTCTAGTGGTGCTGTACATCCTTTTCCTTGCTTCTCTTTAAATTCCAATTTGTGGTTCCAAGGTACACACAAGTTCAATAGATGTTTGCAGCAGTTGTAAATGGCAATCTGAAGATTATTTTGCGATATGAAACAATCCATATTGCTCTTAAATTTGTATAGATGTGGGTCTAGACATAACATGAGTCAAATGTGATGCCAATTCAATGGGTCTTCACTGGAACTCCTGCTCCAAGGCTCCGAAGATGTACAGGGCAGGCCTTTCCTCATCCACCTTTATCTTTCCTTTCTCCTTGGCACTTACCTTTTTCTACCATAGAATGTAATTTATTTATTCATTATGGGTATTTTTTTTAATTTATCTTTTTTTTTTTTTTTTGCATCTGGCTAGTATGGGGATCAGAACCCAAGGCCTTGGTATTATAAGGCTGTGTTCTAACCGACTGAGCTAACCAGCCAGCCTATGTTTATTTTTATCATCAGACTTTCTCTGCTGGAATATAAATTCCTCAAAGGCAGGAATCTTGGACCTTGCTCACTGATGTGTCTCAAGCACCTAGAACACCTATAAAATATTTTCTTCCTAGAATTCTTAATGAGTGCCCAGTGAAATGTAATGAATAAATGAATGGCTCAATTCTTTGTATCTTCTTCAAAGATACAAAGCAAACTGAAGCAAAAAAAAAGATGAATCAAATAACAGGAAGACATGGGGTTCAAAAAACATGGAGTTGCATGAGATCATATACAAGAGGGAAGCAAAGGACAAGTCTAAGATGACGGCTGCACAACAGGCCTGAGGTCCACCAGTACAGACAGGAGCAGGTCAAAAGGCTCTAAAGAGATTGCTTCAAGATAATGATACTGTCTTAGTCCATTTGGGCTGCTATAAGAAAGTACCATGGAAACTAAGTGGCTTATAAACATCAGAAATTTATTTCTCCCAGTCCTGGGGGCTGGAAGTCTGAGATCAGCGTGTCATCATGGGTGGGTTCTGGTGAGGCTCTCTTCTGGGTTGCAGACGGCTGTCTTCTCATTGTGTTCTTATGTGGTAGAATGAGGGCCAGAGAGCTCTCTGGAGTTCCCCCCACCCTTTTTAAAAATAAGGGCATTAATCCCATTCATGAGGATTCTACCCTCATGACCTACTCACCTCCCAAAGGCCCCACCTCCTAATACCATTACCTCAGGGGTCAGAATTTCAAAATATGAATTTGGGGGAGGAGGAGGGGACACAAACATTCAGTCCATAACACATATTGACTAAATAACTAATATGTTTGAACATACTGAGAGGAAATTAATGCAACTGAGGAAGTATTTGAAGTTGAATTATTAATAATAACAGGGGAAAATAAACAAGCAAGGCAATTATTAACTCCAGGGAACAACATGTTGGACAGTAGAGAAAGAGCTGGCATAGTATACCACATGGTTTATAATAGTCATAATAATGTAAAATAAAACATCGATGTGGGTGTGTACTGGGGGACCAGGGCCAAAGACACCCAAATACTCTCCATATGGGGAGTCAACTGACTATGCCTGAAGCCCAAAACTCAAGTAGCAATATAAGAAATGTATTTAGCAATGTGCAAATAAATAGCAAAAGCATCAGCTCAGAGACTTGAGAGTGGTTGTTTCTGGAAAGAGAGAAATGGAGCAGTGGGGATGGGGGAGGACTTCAGTTTTTCATGATAAGCCTAGAGAAATAGCTGGTTCTCTAAACTATGTGCATATAAATCTTTGATAAAAATAAAAACTAAATAAAACACAAGCCCTACAAAACATTGCATGTGCTTGTATAGAAAGACATATAGATGTAAATGGATAGAGAGGAAGTTTGCATACCAAACCACAGACATGGTCACCTCTGTTAACCCCAGGACCTCTGGACAAGGGACTGAGATGGCAGGTGGGGAGGAGGGCAGATGACTCTTACATTTTGTTCCATTTCTATATTGTTTTATCTTAATGCAAATGCACTCATGTATCTTTTTTTTTATTAGTACTTTTTTTTTTTTTTTTTACATTCTGTGATGTTGCGGAGCAGTTCAGAGGGAGTGGGAGAGGAGAAAGCGGAAGGAAAAGGGATGGAAGAAGGAGGAAGAAGGAGGGGCTGGATTGAGGTTTGTGGCACCCCACTCATTCCCACAGGGGAGACCAGGGGGCTTCCAGAAGTGGCTTGGTCATTACCAGGCCAGGTGCAGATGTCAGGGAGGTGTGGCAAAAGCCCTTGCCCCCACCACCCCAGATCAGGAACCCAGGGCCCTTCTTGCTGTGGCTCAGTGCTTGTCACTGGGCTGGTTGCATGTGTCAGGGGGCATGGCTGAGGCCCAAAGCCCCCAACCACCCTGGCTCAGGAGAGCATCGGGCACTTCCTGTGGCAGCTTGGTGGTCGTCGTTGGGTGGCTTATGTGTGCCAGGGGGGTGTGGCCAAGGGTCTTAGCCACCACCCTGGGGACTGGTTGCAGGTGTTGGGGAGCATGGCTGAGGTCCCTGGCCTTCCCCCCCTTTCTGGCTTGGTAGCCCAGGGGGCTTCCGGTTCTTTTAGGTGTTGTGGGTGTTCTTTGGTGAAATGAGACCTTTACTAGTTAATACCAAACTTTGTCTCTGGTTGTGGATACTTTGTTTTTTCTTTTGGTTCTGCGTTGAATTATTTGTTGTTCCCACCACTTAACCTCTGCACTGGAACTAATTTGCTGTCCTTTGCTTACTTCTAAAATGGAGGAACTTCCTGTGGGGACCAGTACTTGAGCTCTATGGTTTAGCTAAATTGCTGCTTTGCTGCTGGTTCTCTAGGGAAAGCTTTTTGTGCAGCTCAGGTTTTAATGGTTGATTTTATAAGTACTTCTGGCTCTCATGAGATCTGGTACACCTGGGTTGTGTAGAAACTCTGGTTTGGGCCTGAGTCTTTTCATTAAACTGCACCCATGCAATTCTATATTCCTGACCAGTCTCCTCTGAGTGGTCCTGTGCTGATGTGGGGGCAGATCAGTTGTCCTTGCTGTGCCCCAGTGTTTCCCCGGTGGGCCTGTCTCCCCCACCACCCATGCTCCAAACACTTCCCATGGGATGGGCCATGCTCTAGTCCCTTGCAGTGATTCACCAGCCTCTGAGTGACTCCTTTTTTTCAGTTATTATGGCTCCTTGGTCCTATGTGGGTCCATGGGAACCCTATTAGTGGTCTTGCTGGCCTGGGAGCCACCAAGGACCTCTTCTCCCCTGCCGCCTCCATGCAACTCCATCCGAAGGGCACAGCTGTGGCTTTTGCCAGCTCCTGCTCCGTGCGCTCAGCAGCTCCACTCTGGATGCAGCTGGGGCTTGAAACAGTTGGAGCGGTTCTTTCTTTCTCTCATCGTGGCTTCTCCCACCTTCGTGCAATCCGTAGTTCTCTCCTCCTTTTCCCCTGAACTCTAGCAGCTGCAGCTTGGCTGTCGTTGCTTTTTATAGTTGTAAGTTGGTTGATTTGTGGGAGAGAGTGATGCTGGGGACCATCTATTCTGCCATCTTGACCGGAAATCTCATGTATCATTTGAGCAATTAGACAGAAAGATACAATACAAAGGGGGGAAAAGAATGCCATCTTGCAGAAGCAGCCGTTAGTCTGGAGAAGCCCTTTATCCAACTGTGGATTGGCATATGGAAGACAAGAGGAAAGAAGCAAGGGAGCTCAGTGAAGACAGGAAAGTGAGGGTCAGAGTCCTGCAGAGACCAAACCCCCAAAAGGAATTTTGACCCTAAGAAAAAACATGACACTTCTGGGTTGTATGGTGGGTTCTACAGAGGCATATTGTTTCTGCAGACATTGTCCTTGTACTATGTCTTTGATGGCACCACAATCCGTTCCCTCACTACAGAATGTAGCAGCAAAACCACCAGCAAAAATGTGGGCCCCTACTCCCACCCCATACCCAGAATTTAGGTTTGCATCAATCTGCAGGTTGGGATTTTTTAAAAGACAAAGAAAGTGTCTTCCTGGGAATGGGCTGCATGAAGCCTGTCTCCTGCCCTCTGGCCAGCTTCACATATGGGCCACTCTGGCCAGCAGCCACCCAGCGCTGCCCTTGAGCATTCCCAGCCTACTGAGCCCTGGCCTGCACCCCTGCCAGCAGCCCCTGGGAGCCACTGTGTTGCGGGCCATTACAGTAGAACATTGCTCTGCTGCAGGGGCAGCTGGCTCACCCTGGGAGAGCGGTGGCAGATGTGACACCTCCCTGCTCTTCATCACCAACAACAACAGGAGGGAAGAGGCAAGGGGGCATGGCTCCTACTGGATACATTGGGGCCATCCAGCCGGCCAGCAGATACTGGAGAGGCAGTGCCTTTACCAGAAAGAAGGCTTTCTGCACAGTGGTAGGTCAGAAAAGAAAACATTGGTTTTGTGGGTTTTGCTTGTATTTTGCTTGGGGCGGTTTGTCTGAAAAAAATGGAGGGCTGTCAAATCACAACAAATTGTTATGTACGTACGCATACATTAAGCCTTGCCCATTTCATTTATTGACTCTATCAATGCTAACTGAGAAATAGCATAAAAATGGCCACCCTCGATGCTAACACTTCATATCCATTACCTCAGTTAATCATCAAAAACCTATGAATTAGGTGCTAAGATCATCCTAATTTTGTCAATGAGGAAATGAGACTCAGACTAAATAACTAGCCCAAGATGACAAAGAAATCCGAGAGCCGAGATTGAACCATTTGTCCCTAACTCTTAAATATTATGCTTTACTACCTACCATTAAATTAAAAGCAAATTTTGAGCTAGACACTATGTCAATCAAAAAAGCTTATATTTACTTTAGGCTATTGCTTTTTCAAACCTTTGGGGTTTGAGGACAATGACATTAAGGACAATGAAAGTTGGAGTTGGGATAGGAAGGGCGCAGTTTGGTGATAGCCCAGGCTCTCCAGACTTGGGTAAAGTACGAATCCAGACTGTGCTCATTGGTGGAAAAGCAGGTCTGTCTCAGTGGTTTAGAGACCACAGCAGACTGAGCTTACAAGAAGCTGGCCGTCAGCCCCTGCAGCTGGGCAAGATAGGGGCAGGCAGAAGCAATCGGTGGGAGAAAATGGAACAAGAGGGAAGGGACAAGAGAAGAGCGTGGATGGCCAGTCAATGAGGGCTGACTGAGATCCATAACCACTGTGAATGAGTAGGAGAGAGTCATGATTTAAAAAAAAAAAAAAAAAATTGTATAGAAACTCTATACAGAATGGACTGGAACAAGGAAAGATGGGAATTAAAGAAGCAATTCAAATGCCCATGAAGCCATTCTTCTAAGCCTTACAAGCCTCATGGCTATGAAAATAATGGAAATCACTTTTCAAATGATCAAAACAACCTTGCAAAAGAGAGTTCTAGCTTCCATCACCTTCAAGAGATGCCCTCTGAACTGTCTGCCTCCTGCCTCCTTCTTCATCCCTTCTCTCCTCCTACAGGAGAATTCTCTGTCAACAATGACCACGGTGGGGGCAGGAGGCCAAGGGCGATTTCTTCTTCATGAGGACTGCTTTGCAATTGCCCAGTGCCAGCAATACATATGCAGCTCTGTGTAGAGAGGAGTTTGCATTGAATCTGTTAGAAAGGAAATTCCAAAAACCTCTGTTGGAAATGACAGCTCTTGACGAGATGAAAGGAGGTGTCTTGCTCAGATCTTCACTTAAAACAATCTGGAGTTCAATTAGTATTCATGGAGGCGCTGCAGCATGGAACAAGTACAAGCACCATGAATAAAATTAAAACTGGTATTGACTCTCAGCACGGCAGAGCATGGGAGGGGGCTGCCCGGAGCTGGCCGGTCTTCCACTGCCTTGATTCTTAGCAGCCAGACATGACCCATTCAAGGCATCGCATGTACACTTTAATCTGGCCATGTGCTGGTGTCAACAACTGCCCTACCACTGTGCTTTAAGGCCAGCCCACACTCTGGTTCCAACTTCCAGAGATGAAGTCAGACACAGGCATTCCCTTGATTGTTCCTAGCAATAATCCCAGATGGGCCCCATCCTGGTTCTGCTTTCATCTGGCTCCTAACTCCTGGCTCCATTGAATGCTATCATTCTAACCCTGACCTTTGGGCTCCATGCTGGTCTTCTGTCTCACCAGCCTGTGGTTTAGATGTTTCCCCTCCCCTCCCTACCTTGTCACTTCATTCCATTCTAGACCACAGAGAACCCTGGCCTGGTCTTCCCACTGATATCCACCTCAGCTCCAGTCCAGCCTGCTTGGTCCACCTGAAATTGAGGCTTTACACAAGTGGGCAGTAAGGTAGGGCCACCTTCCCAAAAGTGCCCCTTGCAAAACCCACCAGACTGGATCTGATCATAGTTGTCACTTCCCTGCCCCAACTTAAAGTATATAATGTCCACCTAAGAAGGACAAGGAAGTGTAAGGGAGAAGAGTCCCCTAGAATGTGAAATTACTTCAGGAAAGAGATTGGAAAAATCCCATTTGCCTTTTCTTGGCTCCCTTCTGTGATTCCTCCAGGGCAGCCTGACCTGGCTCTTTGGAGGTCTGATATGTCCTCAGCACTTATTTGCAAGGTCATGTTAGCCCCTAATCATGCTTGCAGCTGTAGCTACAGCCTCCAGAAGGTCGCCTGTTTGGGAAAGCATCTCCGTCTGTCGCTGCTGTCCATATGTTTCCCATTTCCTGGACCCGCCTGAGCAGCTGTCTCCAATGAGCCGCAGACAAGCTTCCTGCTCCAGAAAATCAGAGCTGAGTGGGGCATTCCTAAGTGCAGTGTCCACCACCACGGCAGGGCCTGTGTCCTGGGGGACACATGCTCATGATGTGGAGAAAGCCAGCCAGCCCCTCGCCGGATGGACCTCCTCAAAGGCACCATTTCCAGTCATTCTTTATACAGTTTTTCATGTACATTTCATAACAAAGGACAAAAATTGCTCTTTCAATAATGCTCAGAGACTCCAGAAAATGCTATTATAGGCCAGAACCCCCTCACAAACTCTTTACCCTCCCACCCCCTCACCTTGGATTTTCTCCCTTGCCCTCTGCTTTAATCCCACCTTAAGCTGTCCCATCCCTCTCCTCATCTGTGCCTCTTTAAGGCCCTGCTTTATGATATATTCCTCTCTGAGGTCGAGCAAAATAACTGGTCAGACTTTGACCTTGACTCTGCCTTTCAAATGGATGTATATGTGGTTCTTGGTCTCCCTGAGGCCAGAGGCCAAAGCCCTTCATGATGGCAGGACAGGGACCCTCCTACAGTTAAGGCCTGAGAACCCAGGCCCTGGAAGAGCTGGAGCTAGGACACTAGAGCTCTGGACAGCTACTGTCTACACACAATGCTGTAAATTTTTCTGTTGCCTGTAGTTTAGGCACAAAAGGGATGGGATCAGAGCTGTTTTCAAAGGAGTAACTAACTCTTCTCCCTATCATCACCTGGTTAATTTCAGATGCCCTCAAGTCCTTGAAAAATGCTTCAGATCTGATACAGTACCTCCCATACTTAGCTGTGATGATTAGAAAAGTCACTTCAATACCACATCCCTTTCCAGAAGCTGTTAACAGAAGACTTGGCTAGAAAAGCTGGGTGATGGTCACTTTGATGACAGAGGGAAAGACACTGGTGATATCAAACCAACCATAAGGACCGGGAGGATGTCTGTGTCTATACTCACTGTGCCTTGGGAGCTAACTCAAATCTTACCACCACCATGAAGCTTTCCTGAACAACTCATCACAGTGAACGGATCTTCTCTGATAAGTGTGTTTGCCCCTAAATTTAAAATAACAACCATAGCAAATACTTCTAGAGTGCTTACCATGTGCTACACACTGTACTAAGCACTTTACAAGTATTGTTACCCATTTAATTCCACAAAGACTTCTCAAACTACAGGTTACTAATATCATCCCTGTTTTTTAGATGAAGGAACTGGGTACAGAGAGGTGAAGCATCTTACCTAGGGAGACAGCACTACCAAGGCAGCCTGGAAGTCTGGCTCTCGTACTCAAGTCTTGTAAGTACCAGAATACAGTTCTTTCTGTGATAACAATGCCTTAGCCCATTTATTTTGTGTGGCTTCATTATTGGTCATTTTTGGTGCCTACACTTCATCCTTAAATTAGATCATATGATACTTAAAGGCCAAGACCGTGTTTAATATGTCTTTGTATTTCTCATAGCATTAGCACAGTTATATATAGCCTTGCATATGTAATTGCTTAATAAATGATTACTGACTAACATAGTGAACAAAAAAAAAGAGATTAATCTAACCAATTTCAGTCTTTTCTATAACTTATTTTGCCTCCTAACAATTCCTCCAAGAATATACTTTACTCCCCCAGGAGAGGTTATTTTAAAAACTAAATAACTAAGCACTTAAGAAAAATTCATCGCTCCTGATGAACTGATGTTCATGCTGTTTGCCTTTTTATTTCTGCTGCCAAGAAGCTAAAGGCTATGTTTTTTTCTGTAGAAGACATGTTATACTTAGTCTAAATATACCAGCACAATCATACTCCCTCTTTCTTATTTGACCCCGATTATGTTATCCTTGTATTAATTATTTATTTATTTATTTATTTATTTATTTATTTATTTATTTATTTATTTATTTATTTTCTTGTAAGCTACCTCACTTTCTTTTTGGAGGTCTGATGGTAGTCTGCAGTAGATATGCCTCAGTTTCCTCATCTGCAAAATGAGGAAATCCATATTGCAGAGGTGATATCAGGATTAAATGGGTTGAAGTCTGAAAAGCACTTAAGACCGAGCCTGGCATGTAATAAACACTCAAGTGTTAAGGAAGACGCGGAAGAGGAGGAGGAGGGGGAGAAAAAGGAGGATGATTGAGAATTGGAATATTCTTCTAGGTTTCTATAGAATATTTATGTCCATATGTTTGAAAATAATTTCTCTCTGTGGGGTAGGGCTCTTCCCTGAACTCCAGACTTGTATATCCAACCATCTACTTGTCACCTCCACTTCTGTATCTAATAGACATCTCAAACATGTCCAAAACAACCTCCTTATATTACCATCCCAAATCTTTCCCTCTAATCTTTCCTATTTCAGGTAACGACAACTCAACTCTTCTAGTTACATAGGCCAAAATCATCCTCGATTCCTCATTCTCTCACACCCCATATTCAATCTGTCAGGAAATTCTTTGGCTCTACTTTTGAAATAGGCCAAGAATCCAATGACTTCTAATGCCCTTTTCTGCTGTCACCCAGCTCAAAGACACCCGCATTATTGCAGCAGCTTCCTGACCGGCTCTGTCTTCTCTACCCTCAGGACACTTTCAGTTGATTTTCAAACAGCACCCAGAGTGATCCTGCCAAAATATAACTCAGCTTCTCATTTAACTCATAGTAGAAGTCAAAGTCTTTACCAGGACCTCCAAGGCTCTGAATGACCTGGCCCACAGGGCCCCTCTGACCCTGTTGCCTAATAACCTTGTCCTCACTCTTTCCTGCCTCTCACCTCACTGCCTTTGTCGAGAAAGGTAGACAGAGGACCACCTGGGAGCCCTTTTCACTTCCCTTTCCCCCAGACTCCTTAAGGCTCTCCCTCACCTCCTTTGTCTCAACGTCACCTTCTCGTGGGTCCTACCCTGACTACCCTATCTAAAATCATAGCCGCCCTACACACAAACACTCATACACTCCATCATCTACCTCCCTTTTGTTTTTCTGAATAGCACTTAGCACCATCTAACATACTATTTGAAGACATGATGTAACTTACTGATCAAGAGCACAACTTCTATAGCCAAATTACCTGGGCTGAGTCCCAGCTCCACCAGTCACTGGCCATGTGAGCTTGTGCAAGTTACTTATCCTTCCTGAGCCCAAGTGTCCTCATCTTTAAAACAGAGTTGGGCTGGCCAGTTAGTTCAGTTGGTTAGAGCACAATGCTGATAACACGAGGTCCAGGGTTTGGTCCCTGTACAAGTCAGCAGCTCTTTCCTCCCCCCGCAAAAAATAGAGTTGTTATAACATTAAATGAGTATATACATATCACCTAGACCAATGCTTGGCATAAAGTAAGCACTCTGTTTGTTACTATTTATTCTGTTTATTATATGTCTCTCCCACTAGAATGCAAGTTTCCCTATGGAAGGAAGTTTTGTGTGTTTTGTTCACTGCTCTATTACCAGTACCTGGAAAAATGCCTGGCACTTCTTACACGCTCAATAAATTTTTGTCAAATGAATGAAGCTAGAGCCTGGGAGAAAGGTTGAATATAGAGTTAGCTTTTAAAGTGATGAAACAGAATAGAGAGAACAAAGCCAGAATGCAAAGAGAAATTGAGGTTTGGATTTTCATTTTTTCAACATAGACAATTACGGAATAGATAGAAGAAGAATAAACAAACGAGGCCAGGAAATGGCCAGTAAGCCCCGACAAGACTCGACAGAGTGTGTTGTTACGAAAAACCAGGGAAAAGAAAATTTTAAGATGTGGGGATGAGCCACAGTGCTGCTACTACCAAGAAATGGAAGTGGTTGAGGCCCCGGTAGAACCACTGAATTTGGTGTACAAAAGAGCACTGGTTACTTTCAAAGGAGCGAGGTAGGAAGGGCACCAAGGCCTAAGTAAGAGAAAGAGAAATGGTAGATTTGGAAGCGGAAGCAGCGACTATTGACTACTCTGGAAGGTCAGAAGTGCAGGCAGATGGGAACTAACAGAGCAAGAAAGGGCCGAAATATAACTTTTCTCATTTCACTCATCATAGAAAAGTCTTTCCTATGACTTTTTAAGTGAAGAATTGTAATAACTGACTCATTATTTATATATAGTACTTATTATATTATTATATAATATATATTATATAATAATACTTATATATAATAAGTATATAATACTTATTGATCACTACTTATGTGTTAAGTGTTTTTAGACAGAAATCTCTCTCCTCTTTCTCTCTCTCTTATATTGTGAGAGATTTTTTTAGAACAGGTGCAATTTGGGTATCTGTGTACATAATTGCTTCCCAAACAAGATTAGAGAGTAACCTTCATAAACTCTCATTTCCTTTTTTTTCCTCATAGACCTCAAAACCTCTTTGTGGACATTAAATAAATGTGATTGGGGATAAAAAAAAGATGTGTTCTAAATTAGAGGCTCAGCAGAATACCCATTCTCACCTAATCTACACAGGTACTAATTGATTTTCTAAATTCTTTCAAGGCAACTGAAATAAGTAGGACAGTAGCTTCAGTTCAACTTTTTCACTCTCTCCTATGCTGCAATACTTGCAACAGGGTTAAGAGGCAATTGTCTCTTACTAAAAGCACCAAGGGGGCCATGTGAAGCAGCAGGCTTCTCAGGCTACCTTTAATGGGCTGCAGAGAAATAGGAGAATACAGAAGCCAAACCCCGGAGGGCCTCTGGCCTGCACAGAGGCCAAAGGAATATGCCAGCTCCCCAGAGTTGTGCTCTGGAGTTAAATCCATAACACTCACGACCAGGTTGTAAATTTCAGGCCATAGTTCATTAACTCCAGAAGTTCAAAATGATACCCCCTGCTCGCCCAGTCAATGCAGCTGAGAGTTTTCCCAGCGTGTGATGATCCATCAACAATTGGATTCCAATATCTTTTACTTCATTAATAGAGTCACACGGGCCCCTCCTATGGAGCTGGATAAGGTTTCTGCCCCCACGCCTGTGTGGCTGGGCTGCATTTTTGCAGGGCTGCATTTTGAGCCTCAGGCTACAGGCAGACCCCAGGTGTGCCTGTTGCTGACCTCTTCTAGCCCTAGATCTCCAGTTTGACCAAAGTTAGAATCAAAATGCCTTCCATGGGGTCTGTTTAGCCTTAATGAGATGACTCCAGTGCTGATTCAAGGCAATGCATATCTTAGAAAACCTCATGCAGTTTTGGGAATCTGTATTGACTCTTAAAACTCATACCTATGGCTTAGTTCACTTTCAACTTGATAGTTTACAGTCTAAGATGCAAGTCTCTCCCAACTTACTGAGCCCCTTAGAGATCATCTCCCCTCTACACATGTTGACCAAGCATTTGTTGTCTCCCAGAACAAGGCTGGGGCAAATCATGCTAAAAGATGGATACATGATCAACCCTGGACTCTGATTTTGTTAGGCTGGGCTGACCTAGACCAACTGAAAGCATGATGAGCCAGAGGTGTGAGTACAATCCACGCTCAGGTAATAGTGGAAACTGTCAAAACAGAAACCAAAATCCAGCACTAAGGCAAGGACAAGCTTGGAGTTTGAAACAAGACAAAATCAAAGTCAGGAGCCAGATTGTCCAAGGCAGCAAAGATCAGGGCAGCAGTGAAGGCCACGGATTCTAAGATATTTGCTATAAACATTGCTTGAAGCGTGGTGGGGCAGCCTGGCATATGGGCATGAGGTGGAGGCAGACAGAACCATGAGGCTGCCCCCTTCCCTCGCCCAAACCTTCTTTCTCCACCAGCTGACAGCCGTTGAAACAGTAAAGGTCTGCAGTACAAACAGAAGGGCACTGCTGCCAAGATGTTCAAAAGCTTTGTGAAATTCAAATGAGGCTTTTTTCCTTGGCAACACTCCCCACTGGGAATTCATTTTTTTTCCAGCTCCCAAAGTCTCTTTCCTCTAATCCACTGAAGTGACATATATTGTGGACCCCGTAAACCGCCATTGCCCATAAGAAGTAGTAACATTTTCTGCCTCCTGTTAATAAATTGTTCTTCTCTTTGCGCAGCAGAGAAAAGATGAAGAAGAAATTGGGGGGAATTATTTGCCAAGTATTGTTTCTCTAACAATAGCAATCCCTACTCATGAGAACTCTATTTTGCTTAATATGTTCTTTCTGCAAAGTGGTAAAATGTGACAGTGTAATGACCCAAAAAGCAGCATGAAGGGCCTGATTCCCCAAAGTGTCCACTGAGAAAACATACAAGAGTTTCCATCAAGAAGGAATTGTGCATATTGAGAGGAGGTAAGTGCACAAAATAAGGGTCTGCTATAAAGTGGGGTCCAGGCGTCAAGGATTAAATATTTGGATTCTTTGCTTCACAATAGAGGCATTTGCAGAAAGAATGGGTCTCCATTTCTTTCCTTAATGGAGATATCACACACACAACGGCAAGTGCATGTCTTCTTCAGGATAAAAGGAAAATTGGCTGGTTTAAACATTAAAAAAAAAAAAAGCACCTGACCAACAAAAACAGAAATAATGCTGAGCAAAATCAGAATAGATTTTAAAGGCAGTGGGCCTTGAAGCTAGGTATTGGGGAGGACTTGCAGGCATCATGTGAATGCCCCCGAGACATCCAGGCAACAGGTATTTGGGAGATGGACTTAGAAAAGGGAATTTTCTAAGACAGCTCAAATACCTGCCTGCATCACACTGGGGGAATGCACTGAATCTTCAAATCCATGTACTCTGAAAAATGCTTTCTTCTCTCAACTCCCCATCATTCTCCCTTTTCTAGTTCCTAATTCCTCCCACACAGACCTTCGGACTGCATCATGTCCTGGCATCACTGTAGCTGGGTGGGAGGAACGCCTGCAGGGGTGGGATTGAAAGAGGTTGAGAGTGCAAACTAAAGTGGTAAGAGGATGATTTGCCATGAGAGAGGGGTGGGATCCCAGTGTGGAGACAAAAGCCACAAGCAGAAAGACAGAGCATGCATCGCAGCATCCCAAGTGGTGAAGGCAACAAGTTGGAAGCAGATATAGAATGAGATGTCAAGGTTCAGGTTGGGTCGAGGGACTCAGGGCTCAGAAGGAACCTCTGTGCCATGCAGGGCTGCAACACAGTCAGGCATGCTGTGTCCTGTACACAGGAGCCTCAATTCATGAATGGCCCTAATTCTTCACCTCTTCACCTTGTGACTATGCAGTTCCTCTCACCAAAGAGGCTAATTGTGTTTTCCTGCTTATTGACCTTGGACTTGGCCATGTGACTTGCTCTGGCCAGCAGAATGTTAGCCAGCATAACATCTAAGGGCTCCAATACAGGTGAGCTTACTTTCTGCACCTCAGCCATTGTCTTGACTGGAATAGCTGAGCCCTGCCTAAATCACCCAACACCAACTCCCCCAGCCATGCCAATGAACCATGTGAGATCAGCAGAACTGCCAGCTGAGCTCAGCCAACCCTCAACTGACCATCAGATCAGCAAGAATATTACAAGATTCTGTCTTGTTCCAGTGAGTTTTTAGGTAGTCTTATATACAGCATCAGTGGCAATAGCTAACTGATACAGGTTTCCAGATGAGGGAGGTGAATGGGGGTTACAATCCAGCCTACATCGGGCTGTGCCACCTGACCGGGAGCTGTGGCACCTGAGTATAGGATTCTATTTTCTAATTCCCACAAAGACACTATGTGAGTTAGTGGGAACCTCTTTAGAAGCCATTGCTGACTGTTCTCTCCATCTCTTTTCCTCATCCTCCTGGTCTTCCAAGGCTAAACGTCCCCTCCTGATTTTCCTTGGCCTCCTCAACCTAAAATCCATGCTCTGCCTTTCCAGCCTCACTCTTACTAATGCTTTAGATTATTTTAGAGACTTGTCCTTCTAAAGCTCTTTTTGTGTCGCTCCCCAACCCTGGCCAGCTCCACCCTTCACTTTTTCTTCCTTCCTCTGTGCTTAAGACCAGTGGCACAGTTGGACAAAGTGTCATGTGAAAGAATCCCCACCAGACCACACTCCTGAAGTTCACCAGGGCCTTCACCCATCCCAGGTTGACTCTCTGATGTATTACCCAGGTCTCTTCATCCAGCAGACACAGATCAACCACGTTCTAAGGGCAAAACAGGGTGCCGGGTAGGTGAAATACCTTCAAAGCTTCTCCTACCACCTGGGAAGAGAGGTAAGACAACTATGTGGGCCACAGAGTAGAACGTAGTTAGTGTCTGTATTAGTCAAGGTTCTCCAGAGAATCAGAAAAAATAGGATACATACATATATATATATATATATATATATATAATAGATATATATGAGGAGTTTTATTATAGGAATTAGCTCCCATGATTATGGAAGCCTAGAAGTCCCACCATGTGCCATCTGCAAGCTGGAGAACCAGGAAAGCTGGAGATGTAATTCAGTCTGAGTCTGAGGGCCTGAGAACCAGGGCAAGCCACTGGTATAAGTCCTAGAATCCGAAGGCCTGAGAATCAGAAGCTCTGATGTCTGAGGGCAGGAGAAGCTGGATATTTCAGCTCAAGAGAAGAGAGCAAATTTGCCCTTACTCTGTTTTTTTCTTCTATTTGTGTCTTCAGTGGATTGGATAATGCCCACCCAGGCTGGTAGGGGCAGATCTTCTTCACTCAGTCTACAGGTTCAAATGCTAATGTCTTCCAGAAACACCCTTGTAGTGGATTGAATTGTGTCCCCCCCAAACTCCCTGAAGCTTGGATTGTGTCCCCAGTTTGATGTATTGGAAACTTAGCCCCACTGTGACTGTTAAGAGGGTGGGAAATCCTATTCTGGTAATTGAAAGGTTGGGCCTTGAAGAAGTGATTGAATTGTAGGACCATGCAGTAGTGAATGGACTAAAAATGGTGGTCAGGGCTGTGGTTTAAAAGAAGAGGAGAGTCTGTCTGTCTTTCTCTCTCTGTTCTCTCTGCTTCCACCATCTTGCAATGTGAGACCCCTGGGTCACTGTTGCCACCACTGCATGGACTTTGGACTTGCCAGCCTCAGAAACTGTAAGCAATAAATGTAATTCTTTATAAATGACCCAGTTTCAGGTATTCTGTTATAGCAACACAAAACGGACTGATACAACCCTTGTGGACACACCCAGAATAATGATCTGCCAGCTGTCTGGGCAACCCTTAGCCCAGTCAAGTTAACAAGTAAAGTTAACCATCATGGTGTCATCAATGAGCTACAGATAAAGTTGCTGGCAGTGTTCGGAAAGAGGTTTGCTTTTAGCTGAGGGTCTCAGGGGAGGTTTCAAGGAAGAGGTGACTTTGAGCCAGGTCTTGAAGGATAGAAAGGCTTTGCAAATGCAGAGGAAGGGAGGGGGGAGGTGAAGGCCTTCAGGCAGAGAAAGCAGAAGGAGAAAAGGCATGGAAGCCTTCCTCAAAGTTATGAAATCACCTTAGAACTGTGAGAGCTGTTTGGCGTGGGTCCATATGCAGCGTTGGCACATGGGGATAGGGAATCTCCTTCTGAAAACCTAATTTGTCAACACCCTGGGCTCAGAGGAGAAACACAGAAGCCAGAGTCTTGTTAGCTTTGAACGTCCACAGTCCCTTGCAGCCGAGTGGCTGCTGTGACTTAGGCGAGCCTGTGTAAATAGCGCCGGATGGGATTGCAGCTAATGGGGTTATTAATACCTGTCACATCCCAGGACGGCAGAATAATGTGGAGGTTTTCTACTATAGATTAAAACCAACCAACAGGGAATTTTCCAAGTCTAGCAGTCACAGCTTTCTCTTCAGACAACTTTTCCTCCAGCCATGCAGACGTGGGTAAGTAATTGTCCCGGGGAAAGGTTTGTCACCATGGTAAATGCAAAAGCAGGAACAAACCTGCTTCACTCAGCCTCAGGCAAGAACATGGGTATTTGAAATTCACAGATAATCCCCAAACCTCCCTTCAGCCTGCAGCTTTGACCTCTTTCCTGGCCCAGGCAGTCACCCCAAAGAAAAGCCACCTTTATTTGGGCTTTATGCCTCCTGCACCTGGGTGGGAAGAATAAAAAGGCCGATAAGAAGAAGGCAGAGAGCTAAAGAGAGAAGGGAGTAGAATGGAGGAGTCTGGATGTTCTGCAGGTTTCTGAGCCCCGGGGCTGGAGCTCAGACAGGGCAGCTGCGGAGCGGAAAAGTATCACCCAAGCTGGTAACTCTCTGTCCTCTCTGGGCTCCCTCAGTGGCCAGAGTAGGAGTCTCCCTCTTCCCTTTCACAGGGGGGACCAGGGGCCCTAATGAAAGGGGTCCAGTAGCAAACAGGTCCAGGGGTGATGCCCTGATGGAGGGGAGGGACCTCCTCGTATGAAGCACAACAGCCCCACCTTGCCAGGAAGAACTTGCACAGGAAAACACAGCAGGTAAGAGCACAGGCTCCCCTTCCCTTCTGTGCCCAAGACCAAAAGGGCCAACAGATATATCTCAGGAGGGACTGCACGTAGCTTTGTCCTGCTTCCTATTCCAGGCCTATTCATTTCTCTTCTCCAAAGGAAAGCTCCGTTCACTAGTAGAAGGCTCTGGATGCCTGCATGGGGCTTCAGCCAATGCCAGGGGACACACGATCCTTTAAAAGCTCTCTACAATGTGTTTATCCTGCCAGGAGTCTCCTTTCAATAGCTCCAGGCAAGTCAATATGTCACAGACACCCAATATGGCAAGAGAAATACAATGAAATGTGGGGCTCACCCTGTCATCTTTGAGTGGGACCCTGCAACACAGTTTCTCTGACTCCAGCCCCCTGCAGGAGTCATGTCCACTGGAGAAGGACCGGCCCTATGATACAGGAATGTCCATGATTCCCAGGAGATGGCCACCCACATCTAACTTTGTTCTATGGGTCCTTCTTTCTCCCTTGTATATGCAACTACTGCAGAGATTCAGATTCTTCACTCTCCTATATCCCTCCTATTATGGACTGAATTGTGTCCCCCCAAATTCATGTTGAAACCTAATCCCCATTGGGTGGTATTAAGGGGTGGGGACTTTAGGAAGTGACTAAGCCTTGAGGGCTTCTCCCTCCTGAATGGGTTTAATGCCCTCATAAAAGAGGCTCATGCAAGCTCCCTTGCAGCCCTTTGGCCATGTGAGGATGCTGCAAGAAGGTGCCATCTTTGAAATAGACAATAAGCCCTAATCAGAAACCAAATCTGCTGGCACCTTGGTCTTTGATTCCCCCGCCTCCAGAACTGTGAGCAATACCTTCTATTGTTTATAGATTATGTAGTCTAAAGTATTTTTATTATAGCAGCACAAATAGACTAAAACAGTGGCCATCCTCAAGCCAGGAAGAGAGGCCTCACCAGAACCCAACCCTGCCAGTACCTTGATCTTGGACTTCCAGCCTGCAGAACTATGAGAAAATTGATTTCTATTTTTTATGCACATAGTCTGTGGTATTCTATTATGGGATCCAGAGCAGATTAATACACCTGCCTTGCCCACTAAGGCACCCTGGTGTCTTAGGAGCGGAGGATGAGTCATTCTGATCACAGCAAACACCACAAATTAGTGCAGAGGGCAGAAATTCTGCCCACTGGATTGCAGGGCAGCATTGCCTAGTGGTTAAGAACATGAGCTGGCCCATGAGAAGGTCGATTTTCCTCTCCATGCCCAAGGGTCCTCCCCTGTGAAATGGGATAATTGTGCCATTGTAATGGGATTGTAGTAAAGACAAAATTAAATAACAGCACAAAGTAAGCACTCTAAAATGATATCTGTCATGATTATTATTTTATTGGCCCTACCATGGACATACAGTATGCCCTTGGGCCTGGTTTCTCCATGTATAAATAATAGAGATAGGTGCTTTCCATCTCCTGGGAATGGTGAGAGTTTGAAAAAAAGCAAAGGAAGAAGCAACATCCAAGATTGTTTCTATTATTCTTATTATTAGCATGAGCGATCTCTAGGAGCAATATCCTGAGAGTCCACCTGACCTCTGGCTCTTGTACCTGCAGCAGCTCACATGTGGTCCGGTGGAAGTCTGGACCTCCTGCCGCCTGCCTCCACAGCCACTTGCACTCACGGAAACCCCATTTCCCAAGCTTCCCTGCACCACCCAGCCCCCCGGTCGCACAAATAGTCATGGGTGGGAGGGCAGGCAAGGAAGCTGAGTGAGTCACTCTTCTGCCCTCCCACCCCATCCCTGCCTGGCCCCCGTCCCACACCGACAGGGAGGGAGTGCTCCTGCCGCTGTGCCTCTGATGATGTGAGACAAATGAGATGGGGCAGAACACAGCCACCACCCAGTGCAAGCTACATTGTTGGGAACCGAGTGACAAGCCTGGCCTCTGCAAGC
This sequence comes from Galeopterus variegatus, assembly GCF_000696425.1. NCBI lineage: Eukaryota > Metazoa > Chordata > Mammalia > Dermoptera > Cynocephalidae > Galeopterus > Galeopterus variegatus. The sequence continues at coordinate 150,781 of NW_007727242.1, forward strand.
CCCACCTTTCACATAGTGCGTGGGACCCTTCCTCAGCAGGGCTCAGGCAGAAGACGATGCCCGGCAGCTGACAGCCCTGACAGTGATCCTGTACAGACCCTCATTTGTGGCCCAGGACTTTGCTTCTTTCCTGAAAATCCTTGTGCCCATCCCAGCAGCTGAGGCAACACACCAGTCTCAAGCTGGCGAGGCAAGGCTTCTCAGTCATTTCCAGATGACTTACTGTCTGGGGGAACAGTCCAGAAAATGAGGCCTTTCGGGGTCCCAGGTATCTTGGAAAGCTCAGGATTGAGATCTGGGTTGTCCTCGTCTCCAGACAAAGGTTTCTGGGATGCATTCACTGTGGCCAGGGCCAGCCACCATAAAAGTCCTCCGCAAGTCCCTCCTCCTCTTCCCCCACTCCTCTCAAGGAAGAAAGAAAAAGAAACGGGTGAGAGGCACAATAAAATCAGCAGGTGACATTGGTATTAATCCCAGGACTCTCACACATGGAACAATTTGAAGAACTGGTAAAGAAGTGCACATGAGAAGTGTTATTTCTGAGTGGGGACAAAGCACTCAATACCGCCAAGATGAGCAAGACCCCCCCCAACCCCCTGCCCTCTTGGCTGTTTTCAGTAAAACTTCATCACAAGATGCTATTAAGCTTGGCAGTTACTGTAAATGCTGCTGTCGCTGTTGACTTCCACATCCCCGGGAAATTTTATCCAAGACCCAAACTGCCACTTGTTTCTCTTCAGAAAGTAGAAGGTGCCCTAGAGAGAGATATTGGCCATGCTTGGGCTGGAGAGTGTCAGCTCCCACCCCCCACTCTGCGGGCTGTCAGAATGACAATGAAGGCAGCGGGGCTGGAGGGAGAGATTCCAGAGCAAAATGAAAGGCAGTTTGTCCATTATGAGGCCAGAGAGCATCGTCCACCCTCTTCTGTCTTCCCAGCCAACCTGATGGAGGAGAGAAACAGCCTATTCTGGTATCTGTAAGTGAAAACCGGACCCAGGGCCAGTTTGAATGATTTGGGGTAGGAGGCCGCAGGACGTTTGCTTGCCTGATCGTAACAAGACACAAGGACACTCCGGAATTTATCAGCCACCTTCACACTTCTCCTTCCCTTCCCCAAAGCAGCTCCGACCTCTGGATATAAGCCACCAAGGGACTTGTTTAAAATTCTCTGTGATTAACGCATGGCACTTATCTTACTTTCATCTGAATTGTGGAGGGGAGAAAAGCTTTGGTACCTTGCCCAACATCCTGAAGCAAAGCCTTATTCATCGCCACATCTCAGGTGTCTGATGCCATGCCTGACACCTAGATGTGTTCACTAAATATGGATTGAATGGATGTCATTGTTGCAGGGATAAGCTGGATATGGAAAGAGCAGTGGGCTTTTACTGAGAAAACCTGGAGTCAAATCTTGGCTCCATCATTTGCTAGCTGTGTAAATTTGAAGCATTTCATTTCTCTGAGGCCCAATTTCCTCTTCTGTAATTTGGGGGATAATAATACCTACATTACAAGGCCATTGGGCAGGTTAAATGGAATAAAGATGTTAAAGTGCTCAGCACAGTGTCTGACACATCAGTACATCTTGTTGAATCTGAATGTAAGGGATCCAATATTGACCTCACCGAGCCCCATAGAGAAGTGCCCACCCCTCTGAAAGGGGCACAGTCAGCAACAGGGATTATCTGCAACTTACCCAGGGTCAGCTGCCACTTTCTCCCAGCATCTGGGAGCTTCTGCTTTCTAGTTCCTTCCCCCCACTCCCCAGCTGATGTATGCTCAGGGAAAGCTGACGAATTTTAATATCACCCTAAGTCAAACACCATTATGAAAGTAAACCTAATGGGAAAAAAAAAATCATATAAAGCATCCCAAGGCCAAATGTAAATGGTTTTTAGGTTTTCCATTATTTTTGGTTACCTGTGCCCAGGAGAGACTGAGAGGATAACCTAAATTCATGCAGATAATCAAGAACCAATTATATTTCTGGATGGTTTGATTGTTCTAGATTTTAAAGCAAAGATCCCCAGCTTGATCTCAAAGAGAATATGCCACTCACATCCCAGGGGGCTTATGGTCACTGAAGTTAGGGATGGTAGTTGGCCAGACAACCCAAATTCCTCAGTATGAAGACGACTATGGCCACCACAGGCTACTCTTGAGCAGTAGAGAGGTCTTGTATTCTGGAAGCTATCAGTGAAATAATTTGCCTAACTCTTTAAAGTTGCTTACTGACATTTGTAGACTGCTCTGCCACATTCTCGGAAGATCAATTTCAACTGTTAAACAGGATAAGATTTGCATTCCTATGTCTTTATGCTGAGTTAGTCTCTTCCAATCTTGTATCAGCTATTTGTACTCCAGATGTCAAGTCACTGAGTCATTGTCTTATCTAATGCTGAGTAGTTCCAGAAGCCAAGTTTTATCTGATACTCCAACAGTGGTGATGTTCTCATTAACTGAATCAGGATCCCAACAGCACTCTCTTGCATGCTTGAGGCCTGCTACCTCCAATTCTTCCTTGTGAACCTCTACAGATCGTTGGCCGGGTATTTGAATAGACACCCTGGGTCTAATGTTCAGTTTTGCTCTTGGATCACACTGTTCAATAGATTATAAGCTCAACAAGGGCAGAGATTTTTGTCAAGTTCATATCCTTTGTGATTCTAATACTAGACTATTGTCTGGCAAAAAGTAGATGCTCAATAAACATTTATCACCTGAATGTCTTGCCTCTTTCCTTGATATCCTGGTCTCTCTCTACCTTTGAACGCAAGTTCTTATGTTCCCAACTCTGGGACATCCAGTCTGTTTTTTCCCTGAAGGAGGATTATATGGTATGGTAGAAAGTTCAAGGACCTCACAGTCACACAGATCCAGATTCAACCGTGAGCTATACTGCTTTTAAGTTATGTTTATCTGAGCAAATTGCCTAATATTTTATCTGAGCTTCCTTAGCCCTATCTCTGAAATGGGTATAATAACACCTATCTCACAAACTTGTTTAAAGGATTAAGTTATGTACATAAAGATCCTTGCAGAATTCCTGGCATATAGATCAAGCTCAGCACTAATTATTCCTTCTTCCATTTTCCCACAGATGGAGGTATTGTCAAGAGTTAATAGATAACTTAAGAAATGTCCCTTTCATATTGATGTTGCCTAAACAATGCTAGCTCCTGTCACTGTCCCTAGTTCATTCAGTCATGAAAGAAAACCTTCACTGAGCCTCATAATGCACCAGGCATCATGCTAGGTGCTGGGGATCCACAGGTGAATAGGCATAGACACTGCCCTCAAAGAACTCATGGTCTGGGATGGAGGGAAGACAATTCAGCAGATGCTTGTACAAAACTAGCTAAGAGCAATAATAAGAAATGCACTGGATACTATGGGGGCACCAAGGAGGGAACTTGCCTTTGCTGACCATCTGACTCCACCTGTGCGTGAATTCTTGATGGCTCAGCCAGCCAGCACCCAGCCCTGACTGTGGCAGCGGTGCCAATGATTGACGGTAATCAGCTCCATTGAGGTACAGGATTAACAGATCATAGAACTATAGATCTGTCAGGGATGGCAGACCATTCCAGTACATGGCTACCCCCTTCTTTCCACTCTCTTCCCTAGTCCTTCAGCAAGAGCAGGTGTTGCTGCCAAGTATCCTCTCTGCCTTTGCCCACTCCTGGGGTAGGCAGCAGATTTTTTTTAAAGTCTCCAATGTTATTTTGTGTGGGAAGAAGAATGAAACTAACACTCACTATACTTTGTGCCAGGCACCCTACTGGGTATTTTATATGTTTGCTCATTTAATTCTCACAGCAGCTCCATAAGACAGATAAGTATTGCTTTGCCCATTGCTCAGATATGGAAACTAAGAGTATAAAATACTTGTTTAAGTTAGTTACTAAGACCAGGCAAAGAAAGTCTGGTCTGGGCAGGAGCAGCTCATACAGTTGTGCACATCCAGTGGCCAGTGGCACTCAACTGAGGCTCAACTGATGTTAGGGGCTGAAATCCAATCTGTGCTCTGCTCACCAAGATGGGCACCTTGTATGAGGCTACATGCACCTGAGGGAAGGGACGCCTGTTTCTAATTACACAAGGCCACTGTCTGTTTGCTGCGCCATCATCCATCAGGCTGCTTCTGCCTTTCTCTTCTTCAGACAAGAGTGTCATATGGGCTAGCAGCAGCTTTGGCTGGGAGCCAGATTTGCCCAACTCCAGAGTCCAATCACTTCCCACAATGCTCTACAGTCTCCACTGCTGCAGTACTCCAGCATCTTCACTTGACAGATGAGGAAACCGGGGCTACCAGTCACCAAACATTACCATGCACCAATTCTTACAACAACACTTAAAGAGAGAATTAACATCTACACTTGACAAAAAAGAAAACAGAGATTGGAAAACTCTAAATGGGCAACCCTAAATAATGTAAGTGCCAGAACAAGGATTTGAACTTATATTTCTTGGATTTGGAAGCTCAAGATTTTCCCATTATGCCAGGCTGCCTCAAGAGAAAAGCTGCTTGCTCAAAGTCACAGAGCTGCCTCGCAGCATAGCTGCGATTAGATCCTGGTCTCTGACTCCCAATTCAGGGAACAATTGTCATTGGCTGGTTGGAGACAGTTCCAGTTATCTGTTGATACATAACAAACCATCCCAAAACATAGTGACTTAAGAAAAATACAACTATTGATTTTGCTCAAAAGTCTGCAATTTGGGCAGGGATTGGTAGTGAGGGCTGGTTTCTGATACATGTGGCTTCAGCAGAGATAGCTTGATTGGAGCTGGAGTGTCCACTTCTAAAATAGTTGACCCTTGGGAGGTCAATTAGAGCTGTCGCCCAGGAGCCAGAAGTCCTCTCCAAATGGACCTCTCCATTAGAGTGGCTTGGGCTTCCTCACCACATGACTGCTGGGTCCCATGAACAAGTGTTCTAAACAGACCTGCAAGGTTTCTTCTAGCCTAGTCTCGAGAGTTCTAGAACATCACTTCTACTGCATTCTGTTGTTTAAGAAAGTCACTAAGTCCAGCCCAGATTCAAAAGGAGGGGAATTAGACTCTACCCCTCACCAGGACTAGCAAAGAATTTGCTGCAATCTTTAATTCATCATGGTGACCTTGGTTCTAGAAAAAGTTATTGACTTTTTCCCAAAATAAACTTCATTCAACTGTTCCAGCATCATACTGCTTTACTATACAGATCCTCCAGCACTCAAGGGTGTGGCTGGGGTGAAGATTGGACAGGCATCCTCATCCCTAACCTGTGTGAATGTGCTAGCCAAGAGGAGCTGGGCTGATTCTGAGCCCAGAGCTTCGGGACACGTCACAATCTTGGCTGCCCCTCACTAACAGAAAAAAATCACCGGAACAAAATCAGTCAGCATAGCATCTGGTCTCCATGCAATTGCTGACTCCAGCGAGGCCCTCAGCCCCTCACTGTCACAGGTACTAAATTCCCCCGGACACGCATGCCAGAGAAAGCCAGGGTTGAAAAACACTAATAAATCCATCTGAACACTGTGCTCTCTTGGGGCTTATCAGTATTTCAGTTCTAGTCACAAAAATAACATACTGTAAAAGACTGATTAGTCATCGGATAATTGAGTTCTTAAATGTCAAAAACAATATTGTATGAATATTCAACAGATCATGCTACTGAAACTTACCTGTTCCATCAACAATGACTAACATTTTTCCCCCATTGTTCTTTCCCAGAAATTATGTTAATATGACTTTTCTAAGGTGATGAATGTGGTTCTCTTTAAAACATATTGTCTTACAGGTTAATGCATAATGAGCTGGTTAAAGCAAAAACTGACTGGGAGTCGTGCTGGATTTCATCTCTGCATTGGCTTCACCTCCCGGTTCTGAGAATGGGGAGCGGTGATCAGAGTAGAATTCCTTACAGCAACAGAGAGATTTCAGAGCTCCACTCTTTGTGAATTCTGTCTTATTTCATTTATTTATTTATTTGTTGGTTTCCTGAGACCTAGGAGGATGCACTGTTTTCACGCAACTTAAGTTAAAACAAGGACCAAGTTTCATGTTTTGTGGGAGGGTGGTGTGTAAACTAATTCCATGGGAAGTTAGGGTTGGGTAGGCTAAATGGTGTTTACAAAACTTATCTATGTTTTGCTGAACTCCTGTGTATGCACACACACACACACACACACACACACACACACACACACCTCCTATCAAGTGGGGATGTGAAGTGTGCAGTTGTGGATAGAAGGAATTTTCTGAGCCTGGAGTTGGGAGAGGATGGAACTCCCCCAATCAGATCCTGCTTGCTGTTAGCCTGTCTTCAGCAGATGCTGCAACAGCTGGAGCTGGAGAAGCTTGGAGGGGTGGGAGCTGATGTTGGGGTCAGTTTGTAGCCCCTACAGCAGGTCCAGGGCCTTGCTCTTGGTGGGAGCATCAAGCTATGCCAGACACCAACTGCTCCTCCAGCCCGACACTGTCTGCTCTGGAGGATATTCTACCTCTTTCTAGCCAAAGGCATGAGGCCCTCACTCCTAGCCCTCAGTCAATCCCAGCTTCAGCCAAGCCCAGTACAACCAGAATCCACAGGATGAGGACCTGTGACCTGTTCCTTGTTCACTGGTTCAAGGATCTGCAACCGTGCCCACCATCTTCTACCTCTTTCTAGCCAAAGGCATGAGGCCCTCACTCCTAGCCCTCAGTCAATCCCAGCTGCAGCCAAGCCCAGTACAACCAGAATCCACAGGATGAGGACCTGTGGCCTGTTCCTTGTTCACTGGTTCAAGGATCTGCAACCGTGCCCACCATCTCCTGTATCTAACCCCTGCTTCACCCCCAGTCCATTTCTGCCTGTCTAAATCTTATTACATTGTCATTTACCTAATAATCCTTCAAGAACTTTATCATGTTTCTGGTCTCCCACTCCTGCCTTTCCCAGTAAAGCCTTTGTTTCTCTCCCAGAACTGCTGGCAGACAGTTATCAAAACTCATACAGATGCAAAAAATACTCTCAGGTTTTATAAGAGGCCCTGGCCCCATCTTTGTTTCCCAGTATGTTCCCACCCAACTCCACGCCTTCCCATGCTTCCAGCCTACAGCTTCCAGACTCTCTGAATGCAGCAACACATACATCTGCTTACAGAAAACACATCAAGAGCGCCTCCTTCCACCTCCCGAGATTCCAGGAACTCAGAGAACCAAAAGGAGGCACTAAAATTATTCATTCATCCTAGAGTTCCCTTCTGCCTTTGCGAGCACAGGCTGGGCTTTGTGCATGGCTGGGCTAACCCATCGGTAGCAGATAATAAGCAGCTTGACTGTCTCTGCTCTCCTATCAGGCAGCAGGGGTGGGGACCGTTCCTGCCCTGGAGGGGCTTACAGACCATTTTCACAAGAAAAGCCCTACGGATTATTACCCTGACCAAATGAACAAGCAGGCAGGTTCCTTTTGCCCTAGGGGAGGATTTGCCTCAGCTGCCAACCCACAGGGCCAAAACCGACTGGAGACGCAGCCCGGCCCCCACCTTTTCCAGCCAAGTGTTAGCAGTGGAGGGGTTGAGGCTTTTTAAGCATGTTTTTAATTACTGCAAAAATGTGTCATCTGAAGCAGCAGCGTGGGTCTGAGTTACCCACATGCAGATTGATGCTCTCTGTATGAAGCGGTTAGCACAGACATTTAAAAACAATTAGGATCGTGGTGAGGCTGCTTAGAAAGAGCTCGTTATGTGGGGGGTGGGGAAGTCAGGCCATTATGTCCGCCAGATAACTAAGTTATTTGTACTTTTGATGGGGAGGAGGGGAATGATTAGTTTCTTTAATATTTCCCTTTTGATGTCAGATGGGAACTGTGGACACCACACACACACACACACACACACACACAAGCAACATTCCCAGATAACAAGGCAGATGCGAGTTTAATGCTTTAGGAGGCACTGGCACTGGGGAGAGCTAGAGAAAATGCAGCTATTCCTTTGGCAAATTCTCTGACACCCTGTCATGCCAACAGGCTAAGGGGGCAGGGAAGGGTGGCTGGGCCCAAGCAGAATCAGGTGGGGGTGGGGGTGAGCCCATGGCACTGAGCCAGCCCTCCTGAGCAGGGCCCACAGTGTGGACAATGGCACCTGCCTTCCAGAAGTGGCCCTAGAGCCAAGAAAAAGCTTGGTGGGTGCCTCTTGGGGAGCCAGCTGACACTGGCCACACCTCTCTGCCTCCTGTCCTGGTTAATGTCAGGTGTGAGGCCAGGAAGTCCCTGAGGAATGCTAATGGAGAAAGGGAAAGAAGGAGGGAGAGGGACCTCAGGACAGTCTCAGGAGGGAGTTCCTCTGTTCCTTAAGAGTCATCCTAAGAAGCCTCTGAAACCTGATGGATTTCTCCTCCTTGGTCTTCAGGAGCAGTGAGCTTTGAACATCCTGTCTGTTATACATTGAATTGTGTCCTCCCCCAAAATATGTTGAAGTCCTAACCCCCAGTACCCCAAGATGTCACCTTATTTGGAAATAGAGTCTTTGTAAATGTACCCAAGTTAAAATAAGGTCGTTAGGTCCTAATCCAGTATGACTGGTGTCTTTATAAAAGAGGAAAATGGTTTGTGAAGATAGAAACATGCAGGGAGAATGCCATGCAATGAATGGAGTGGCACAGCTGCAAGCCGAGGACTGCTGGCCACCCCCAGAAGCTAGGAAGAGATAACCAGTCTCAGAGGTGCCCTGCCAACACCACGATTTCAGACTTCTGGCCTCCAGAATTGTGAGAAGGAAAGCTTTCTGTGGTATTGAAGCCACCCAGTTTGTGATACTTTGTTATAGCAGTCACGGGAAACCCATACACTGCCCACCACCACCCTGTTCTTGCCTGGAGAGGCCTCTGAAGATGGTGCGTGTGACAATGCCCTTTGCATGCGCTCATGTGCTCAAACGTTCACCGAGGGGAGCGTTCCTGGGGACATGAGGGAAAAGCCAGAAGAAGTGAGTAGCCACAGTGACCGGCTTCTCGCCATGCTCGCTCACGCTCTCCATTCCCATCACAGCAAGAACTGGGCCTTCGCGGTCATTCAGATCTAAGTTTAAAACCTGGTTCAACCACAGACAGGCTGTGCAGCCTTGGGTAATTACTTAACCTCTCTGAGAGTTTTTTCTCACCTGTAGATTGGGGGCTGTTGGGGAGATTAAATAGGTAACGTGTACTGCGTAGCACTGGCTAGTCTGAGTGGCAACGTGATGAGCTCTACTGTGCCTGTGCTGCTTCACAGATGAGATCTTAGTCATCACCCACAAAGATCTTCTGACCTTGTGCCCTTCCTGGGGTCTGTGCCATCGGCCAATGGCTCAAAACTTTTTTCCGACCATGATTTAGTGAGACCTCTTGGCCAATCTTCCCATTTGCTGGTGATTTCAAAAATGGTCCCCCGATATTTCAGGTACATTAGGCTCATTAAGGTATTGTTCTCTAATAAAGTCAGAAATAACGACTGCAATTAGTGGGAAGAATGGCACTATTTTAAATAAACACGAATGAACATGTGCATTTTCAACTCAGCTGTTGGCATAAGAATGAACTGCAGACCACGCTTCCAGATTTATTTCTAGAAGGACTTCTTCAGAGGCCTGGGCCACAAGTACAAAGGCCACAGGACAGGGCACTAAAGTAACTGATGGAGAAAGTGTGAATAAAGCCAGTCACTGCCCCCTCCCTTTGGACAGATCCAGACCCCAAATTTCCCCAGTGGTCAGCCCAGCTATTTGTGGGCACCCAAAAGGTTGGGATTATTTTTGAACGCTGATGATTTTGTAATTTGCAGAGATGTTGATATCTCCATATGCTGCCTCAGAGTGGGATTGTCTCACAACAAGCATGAGAGAATCGCACCTTGGCGAGGAGTTCAGTAAATTCATCTGTGAAACATATTTCAATTCCAAAGGCAATTTTCTAATTAGTAGCGACACACAAAGCCTTCACAATCTGCGAGCAGTTCTCTCAGCGGATCTGAGTCCTGGGCTAAACTAAGCCTGAGTATGAGTCACCAGCTGCCTCCCTGGCCCAAAAAATGGGCTCCTGAAAACACTGGGACCTTGGTTTAGAGTGGAGTGGGGGCACAGGGACAGTCAGGCACCAAGACCCTCCCCTCCACCAGGACCTGTTCTCTTACAGGTTGGGCTAGAAGATACATGGGTTTAGTAGGTGTACAGTATCTTCATCCATTCAACATTTACCGAAGACTCACCAAGGGCGTGACCAAGAAAGACATGATCCTTGCCCTTCTGAAGTTTCATGAAAAACACAGAAATGTTTATGCAAATAATTGAGTAATTCAGGAGAAGTACAAAGGGCTATGAGAAGGATCCCAGCTGATCTGGGAGGCAGAGGAGGTGATGTTTAAGCACAGTGAGACGGGTTTGAATTCCAACTATATCACTGACTTTAGGTGTAATTTTTGGCAAGTTGATCATACTCTCTGAGTCTCAGTATCTTTACCTATAAAATGGGCACATAATATCTACTTCAAAGGCTTACTATAAGAATCCACTCAGATAATGTGCTTAAAATGCCTGCTACAGTTTAAGGCACATGATAGGTGCTCAACAAAAACACCCATTGCTGTTATTTCAGAAGGCCTCCCAAGCTGGGCTAATGACACATATAGGAAGCACAACTCAATTCTACTCTCTCCTCCCAATACGGGGGTGACAGATTATCTAAGCAGGGTCACAGGGACCCAGTCGGGAGAGCTGGGCCCTGTTTCTAAAGGGAATCTGCAGTATTTGACACAACAGGCACACGTGGTGCAGAGCAGGGTGCCCCATGATATCACCCACCTTAGAAGAGTCCTGTAAGTAAATCAAATCCCATCTGTCTTCCATGCACAGAACTGAGGTCATTGAAGGTGGCCATTGTGAGTAAGAAGACCCAGTGCCAGGAGAGGAGACACCCAGGTTGCAGGGGTGGGTGCTCCTGTCCTTGCAGAAGCAGCAGCATTCCCCATCTGTGACCGGGGGATTGGATCCTCAGCCTGTGCTTCTCTAGGAGTCCTGAGTTTTAATCCCAACTTTACCCCTAACTCAACAGCTTTATCATCTTCCCTTCCAGGGTTCTCAGCTTCCCCATTTCTAAAATGGGAAAAATCCTTCCCCATTCCTTCCAACATCCCCTTGAGCTTGTAAAAGCCAGTGAGATCCTGAGTGGACATATGTTTCAAGCTCTAAAGAAGAAAGCCCAAGGAATGTCACCTGCAATCAATCTCTTTTTCTTTTTTAAAAAAATTTTCCTCCAAGGGCAGTGGACGACCCCACAGAGACCCCCAGCGGACTGAGGCACCCCCTCTCCTGTCTGCATTCCTGACTTGCTTCCCTCCCTCTGCTGAATCCAGGGGTTTGCACCTGCAGCACCTTCGGAGCCTTCTTCCTTCCTCTCCTTTACATCTCATTTCATTCCGGCTGCTTTCTCTGGGGCCACGTTCTTACTCGCTGATCCCAGAGCCCGGAGCCACTCTGCGGCTCTGGCCGCTGTCATCGGAGGGCCTGGCATTTGTTTTCTCGCTGCACGGGGCTGCACACTGATACATTTGTACCACAGGAAGCAGAAAACTAGTTTAACATCTCATTTATTTCATAGATGAGAAAGTAATTCCCTGCTGAATGATTGTCCCGAACCAACAATTCAGAGAGGAGGAATTTACAGTGCTGCCAAGGACCGGGCTGCATTACTGTAGTGCCGTTATATAACAGAGCTGGAACCTTTTTTTTTTTTCTCTCTCTCCTGTTAGCCTGAAGAGAAAAGCCATTAAATATGATTAAGGTTAAGAGATTGCTAAAATTACAAACAGCCGCCATTCAATTATTTTGCTCTATAAAATGCAACACAGATTGGAGTTATTTCTCTGAAATGTGTTTTTAGAAAATAACATAACACAACTAATGTGGTTTGATCTAGCAAATCAGGTTCCAGAAACCACTTCTAATGCAAAGCTAAAAGGTTCATAATTTAACTTAAAGTTTGTAACTTAAAGTCATCAGGTGCTTGCTTTATAGAAAAGCTTTATAACGAGAAAAAAATCAATACCACCGCAACTAATATTCTGAAGTCATCTGCAGCCAGAGAGTCAATCAATTTTATCAACCATTAAAGGGATAGACAGAAATTTTTTTTTAAATTAAAAAAAAAAAGAAACAGTAACAACTTGTCCTTAAAGGTGTGTATATATACACACATACACACGTATATATTACACACATATACATATACATTTTTTTGGAAGTGAATCTCTCAGATATTTTTTGTCAGTTTTCATAGGACCAACACTGAGTACTGAGGATGTAAATTTCACAGGAAAAGTGGCAGAAAATAGGAAAGTAACTCCTCTAAGTCTATTCAATCCACATGGCTCCAGAGACTACTTCTGGTGCCAGGGAGAAGCCCACGTACTTAACGCTTACTGCCCCCAGACTTACGGTTCACATAGCAGATGACTTAATCTAAGCTTAGAAAGATTAAAAAGCTCAACTGCATTGAAATGAATTTTCTGTCCACTTTGTATTGAAAGTTAAAATAATTGGAAATTCAGAAAAATCTCTATGCAGATATATTAGTGGCTGGAGACTTCTGGTTATTATGGTTAATAAAACACCAGAATTATATTACACTCTGCTCACAGATTCTAGCCCAGGACTCACAGTCCCTCTAGACAGAATATAAGCCATTTATGGGAGTAAACTTCGTACACAAGCTAAACACATAAAGCCGTGTATTGGAATTGGACAAAACATTGCAAGCCAAATAAAAGCTAGCTAAATGCCAAATTCCCAAGGGCAGCCAAGGTGAGCTCCTGCTTTTACGAACCACATGTGGATTTTTCTCCTGGCTGTTCCAGCAACTAAGAAACAGCAGCCTACCACATTAGTAGCGGATAAGGAACCCAACAGGTTCTGCATTCTCTGACCATGTTTTCAAGCCTAGACTGACTCATTCCCCAAGTCCCAACACACAAAATAGAACAGAGGCTAGGAGGGTCAGAAAGTTTGTGAGAGAGAAGACATCAGGGAGAAGGAACAAGGCCTTTTTGTACAGACTCAAACCACCTATTGGTTACTGTGATGATGTTATCTGAAGCAGAAATAGAAACACATGGTCAGACAAAGGATTTTATCTGGCTTGTGAATGTATGTACATGAAAAGAAAACAGGACTAAATATTTCACATTAAGAGCATTCCTGAGAAATCAGTGACAGGTAACAACTGGGGACATTGTGGGGACACAAAAGCTATCCTCTTTGTCTCCTCTCAGCTCCTCATGCCACCCTTTACCAGAAACCCTCCCTTCTCATTTTGCAAACTTCTTTCATTCAATAACATTTATGGAGCATCTGCAGAATATGCCAATCATTGTGCTAGAAGTTTCATTCCTGCATTCAAAGAGATCTTTATTTAGTGAGGGAGAACTGCATATGGACAAACAATTATAAACCAATATAGTGAATGATTGAGAGGCAAAAATGTGCTAGAGGAGCCCAAGAGGGATACACTAGTTCCCTGGAGCAGGAGGGACTTTCCTGGAGGAGGGGGCGATTCAAACTGGTCTTGAGAGTGGGGTAAGTATTAGTCGGGTAGGGAAGATGGAGGGAGGCAGGGAGGTCCAGGTAGAGGACAGAATGTATACAGAAGGCACAAAGATGTGAATTCAAATGGCATGTCAGTAGCTGGTACGTTATTCAGCACAACTACAGTATAGAATCGGAAAGGAAGAAGGTCAGAAGATGAGCCAAGAAAGACAGACTGAAGCCAGATTATGAGAGTCCTTGTATGCCACACTAAAGATGATGGAGAGCCATTGAAAGCTTTTCCACGGGGCGGTGGCACAATCAGGTGTATGTCTGAGAAAGACAGCTCTGGGGGTGGTGTGGAGGATCGAAGGCAGTGGGGATGAAGGCAGGGAGAGCGGGTAGGAGGAGAAGAGGCAATAATCCCGGGAAGAAACAGCGAGAGTCTGAGCTAAAGCTCTGGTTGTAGAGGCGATCAGAAAGGCAGTGGGGATGAAGGCAGGGAGAGCGGGTAGGAGGAGAAGAGGCAATAATCCCGGGAAACGGCGAGAGTCTGAGCTAAAGCTCTGGTTGTAGAGGCATCAGGCGGTGATTGATTTAAGACATATTTAGACAGTAGAACCTACAGCACTTGGTGTTGATTGAATGTGAGCAATAATGAAGGGGAGAATTCAAGAATGAACCTGCAGCACAGATAACCAGCAGGTATTTTGGAAATAAGGGTCTGAGACTCAGGAGGGAATTTAGGGCCTCCCAGATACTGCGACCTCTGTTCAAGGTCACAAAGAGACAGGACTGTCATATATCCAGAGAAGGACAGCCATGGTTCCTAGATTTGTGGGCTCAAATGACCCTTTGTTCTGGGTCAAAAGTCCCTAACTCCAAGTCAAAGCAGAGATTGCAATGAAATGAAAGAGAAAAAGAAGATGGGAAGCACATAGAGACAGCTATGGGATAGCTGCCCTCTCTGGGCCTCAGTTTCATTTATAAAATGAGGCAGTTATAGGACCCAGAGGAGGTAACACTGAATCAAGGTGCTATTTTAATGAGCTTAGGAGTAAGGCCACTTAAAAGTTGAGACACAGACCAGGGCATCCAGGGCTGGGAGGAAAACCAGAATCAAGGTGATGGGATTAGAAGTGCCCAGATTCCCCAATACATCAAAGCAGGGACACTGCTTTGCCAGGTGAGTTCAAGACAATCAGACAGAGAAGGCACCCGATCAGAAATAGGTAGGGGGATGGGTCCGGAGGTATTCAGCACACTTTCCCAAGGAGATATCCTGAGCCCTCCTCCTATGTCTGTCTGTAGATTTGTCCAGAAGTTCTACCCACCTGATACCATCTTCAGTTGCCTAACCAGGGCCATGCACTGACCCCTCATCAATTTCAGCCCCATTCTGCCAGCTCAGGGACAGCTGGACCAGGGAAAGAAGTCCCAATTCCTGGGCCCTTCCACACAGGAGCTGCTCGGACTTTCCAGCAACACACCCTCTGCCTAGGCCCTGAGAAGGGCTCAGCCATATCTCTACTTGTATTCCGACTCTTTAGCTCCTTCCTTTTGAGCAGGGACCAGCTGATGGGACAAGGTAGGCGTTCCACGATCAGTCCCGAAAATTTTGCGGGAGCAGGCTTTCAGGAGGAACATGGAAGAAAGTAGCATGTTCTAGAGGGGTCTGCAGATGAGGCAAATGGAAGAGGTAGCTTGGCCAGAGGGTGCTATGACAACTGCACCTGACCCCAGGGCTCCCTTGGGAGCACAGTAGGCAAATTCCTTAGACTCTTCTAGGCTTGATGAATATTTGGCAGGGGAGAGACAAACACAAACGTGCTGCAATTTATGAAATTTTTTCACCTTTGCTCCCAAAGGAGAAGTGTAAAGAGTGTTTCCCTAGGTGTCTTTAGTCCTCCACCCACTGTCTCACAATACCTGAGGCATATCCTCCCCTGCCCTCCAGAAAACACCTGTCTCTCTCCTCGCCTCTACCTGAGGATACTCTGCCCAGGACCTCCCCCGCAACTCTGCAAAGAACCATTTAAGTCCAACCCTCTCGTGTGTCAGCACATCTCTGAAGCTTTTTCCACGCTCTGCCGTAGATTACTCTCCCTGGACAAGGTGCTTCAGTGCTGGATGTTTCAAATCTCCTTGGTGTGAATCTGATAAGTCACTTGAAAGAAAAGCTCGGGGCTCTCGGAGGCCAGAGGCTTCTGGGCACTAAAAGCACCTGTCTTGACATCTCAGAATTGGGTGTTGTCTTCTACCTTCCCTCCTCCACTTTTATCATCACAAATACCTGCCTGACTCCAGGAGCTGAATCTGCAGTCAGCAGCCACTGCTCTGCTCAGCGCCTCTATCAGAAAGCCACCCCTCTGCTTGACTAGGGCACCCTCCAAGCCCATACAGCCAGCACCTTTTTTGTGCCTTTGACAAGAAGAGATGAATTCTCTGCTCAAGAGGCTGGGAACCATAGTGATGGCCATAGCTAAGGCACGGGAAAAGAGGGGAGCTGGTAAAGACTCAGGGGAAAGAGACCTTGCAGGAGGGAGCATCGGTCCCTTCTGTGTGGCAGCTCCACCAGCAGAAAGTATAACAATCTCATCTCTATCCTTCTCTGAAGACAGAACCACCACGGTGGAAAACCCCTGTGACTGCATGTATATTGAAAGGCGAGTTCACTGATTCTTTTTCTTGCTAAATGACTCACTATCCAGTGCGCCACCGGGCCGGCCCTCATTTAAGTTTTCTAATAAAGACTAGATGGCAATCAGGAGAGAAAGAAGGCATTCTAGGCAAAGAGAGTTCAAAGATGCCCTTCCTAAAACTCTCCCACCCTTTGACTTCAGGAGCACATTCTCTCTGAGCTCTTCTCCTGCCTCTCAGACCATTCCTTAAAGTCTCTTTCAAGGGAGATCTCATAGTCATCTCATCGCTGTGAAACATCCATAGGATTTGACAGTGAGTTGGCCACTGTACACCGTCCCTGGCTCTATAACTAGGTAGTATCTACCTGTTATGTGCTCCTGTGGAACGTCATCTCCTGTCCTAACACTCGCTGCCATTATAATCTGGCATTTGTTTCCATCATCTACATTAGTGCTGCCTGCCCTACTCGATGGGAGTAAGCTCCTGAGGATGGGGACTGCTTGACTGCATCCCCAACATATGGGGTGTGTGCGCGTGTGTGTGGGAGTAAGCTCCTGAGGATGGGGACTGCTTGACTGCATCCCCAACATATGGGGTGTGTGCGCGTGTGTGTGTGTGTGTGTGTGTGTGTGTGTGTGTGTGGCGGGCACATAGTAGATGCTCAATAAATATTGGCCAACTGAGGTGTGAATGAACAGTGAGAGGGAAACTCATTTTCATGGACTGGAGAGCAAATATAATAAGGAAAAACAGGGATAACAAATGTTGATCACTTTCTTAAGGCAATGTATGGTGAAAGGAATGAGAGAGAGCACAGTGAGAAAAGAAAATGCAGGATTTAGAGGGTTTAGGAGGAGAAAGACTTGTCTATAGATTATGGGGTAGGAACAGTGTCAGGTCAAGACTGAAGTTACAAGGTGGCACAGGGTGGGGGTGATACTATCGGGCCAGCTTTCAAGAGGGAGGAAATTATGAACACAGGTGAAGCGCTTAGCCTAGAACGGAAGAACAAGTCTGTTCCAAGACAGGGAGAAGCAGGTTCCACATAGAAATTAGATACCCACAACATCCCAAACTGTCCTAACTATTGTGAAGTATATTTTTCAACTTGAATTTATAAATGAGGGGTTATTTATGAAATTTTTTCACCTTTGCTCCCAAAGGAGAAGTGTAAAGAGTGTTTCCCTAGGTGTCTTTAGTCCTCCACCCACTGTCTCACAATACCTGAGGCATATCCTCCCCTGCCCTCCAGAAAACACCTGTCTCTCTCCTCGCCTCTACCTGAGGATACTCTGCCCAGGACCTCCCCCGCAACTCTGCAAAGAACCATTTAAGTCCAACCCTCTCGTGTGTCAGCACATCTCTGAAGCTTTTTCCACGCTCTGCCGTAGATTACTCTCCCTGGACAAGGTGCTTCAGTGCTGGATGTTTCAAATCTCCTTGGTGTGAATCTGATAAGTCACTTGAAAGAAAAGCTCGGGGCTCTCGGAGGCCAGAGGCTTCTGGGCACTAAAAGCACCTGTCTTGACATCTCAGAATTGGGTGTTGTCTTCTACCTTCCCTCCTCCACTTTTATTATCACAAATACCTGCCTGACTCCAGGAGCTGAATCTGCAGTCAGCAGCCACTGCTCTGCTCAGCGCCTCTATCAGAAAGCCACCCCTCTGCTTGACTAGGGCACCCTCCAAGCCCATACAGCCAGCACCTTTTTTGTGCCCTTGACAAGAAGAGATGAATTCTCTGCTCAAGAGGCTGGGAACCATAGTGATGGCCATAGCTAAGGCACGGGAAAAGAGGGGAGCTGGTAAAGACTCAGGGGAAAGAGACCTTGCAGGAGGGAGCATCGGTCCCTTCTGTGTGGCAGCTCCACCAGCAGAAAGTATAACAATCTCATCTCTATCCTTCTCTGAAGACAGAACCACCACGGTGGAAAACCCCTGTGACTGCATGTATATTGAAAGGCGAGTTCACTGATTCTTTTTCTTGCTAAATGACTGGTTTGAAAACTTGCTTTGTAAATGTTCGTGGAGGGCTGCTGTTAGCTTGGAGGACAGCCCTGTGTAATGGATGCCACACAGCCTTTGCAGTCAGACAGTTCGGATCTAAATTCATACTCTGCTCGTAGCTGTGTGACTTTGGGCAAGCTGCTTGGTCTCTCGGCCCCCAGGACTCCTCAGACATGTGATAAGGGTAATGACACCAATCTTGCGGAGTTGTTGAGAGGATTGGAGACAGTGTAGGGGAAGCACCCAACACAGTGCCTGGCACGTGGATGGTATTCAGCTCACGGGAACTTATTGCTCTGTCGGGGGCCTATGGGAGAGCCCAGAAGAGCAGGCTTCAAGACCAACACACTTTGTCATTGCCCCCTCTCTGCCTCCCACTCCCTCCCCCAGTATGGCTGTGTGTTTAAGAGGGATGGTGCTCACAGACAGCTGGGGGGTCAGGACGAGGAGCAGCGGCCGAGAACGGTAGAGGAGAGAGAGCACATCATGGCAGGCAGCTCACCCTTCCTCGCTAACAGGAGAGCAGCAATCAGCTTCTCCTCTCCCCTAACCTGTTTCCATGGTTTCTGCCCAGACTGCCTCTAAAATCTGTCACACTTTTAGCATAATGTGCAGTGAGCACCACAGCAAATAGCTCTGTGTCACTGGCAGGGTCCAGGCTGAGCCCTTCCTCCTGTTCCCGAGGGAGGCTTCTGGCCTGCAGGTCAGGCCAGGCACCTGCAGCACGGATCTCCTTTGAGTGCTCCACTCTGTCCAAATTACCTGTGCCCGCCAGGTCCCTCTCACAGGTGGACCCATTAATGGCATGGCATGTACAGCCCATCAGCTCTCTAATTACACCCTTCAGTGGAAAGCTGCCTGGTAGATTTCCATGCTTTCTGTTGGGTACCTTGATTCATGCTGTTGTCAAAAAAGTTACCTTACGGCCTGCCTGTCTTGAGGGTAGCTGCCTCCCCCTGTTTTAGCTGGTATTTTATTTGTTTTTTGTTTTTTCCAGATAAACTAGCTTTTGAAGAGAGGACTGAAAAGTGGCAAGTAGAAAGGCCATAGAACTTGGATTTAAAGCTCATTTCACCTTTTTTTTTTTTTGCTGAGCAATTGTGAGCATGTCATTTAACCTTTCTGGGACTGTAGAATGGGTATGCTAGTAATACCTACCCCTACAGAGACGTTGGGACAATCAGGTGAGACAGTGTATGAGAAAGTCTTTCTTAACTATAAAGTAATAAATAAGTGTTCATTATTCTTGCTGAATTCTGAATAGGAAGACATGAATTTTGGACCTCAGTGTGCAGTTAACGTGCTAAATAACTTTGGGTAAAGCACTTAATGCTATGGTTTGGATGTGGCTTGTCTCCTCTAAAACTCATGTTGAAATTAGATTCCCAGTGTGGCAGTGTTGGAAGATGAGCCTAGATGGAAGTGTTTGGATCATGGGGCAGATCCCTAATGAATAAATTAATGCCCTCTGTCTGGGATGAGTGAGTTCTCACTCTATACTTCCCTGCTCTGTGAGTTCCTGAGAACAGGTTGTTATAAAGAGCCTGGCACCTTCCCCCGCCCCCACCATGTGATCTCTTGCACACACCCGCTCCCCTTCCACTTTCTGCCATGAGTGGAGCCACCTGTGGCCCTCGCCAGATGCAGCTGCCCAATCATGGACTTTCCAGCCACCAGAATCATGAACCAGATAAACTTCTTTTCTTTTTAAATCACCCAGTCTCAGGTATTCTGTAACAGCAACACAAAACAGACTAAGACACTACACCTCTCTGAGCCTATTTTCTCATTCATCTATGAAACAAGATTAATAACACACACCTTATCTCACAGGATTGCAGCAAAGACCAACTAAGATAAAAGATACGAAATCACTTTGAAAAATATGAAGAATTCCATCCTGTGCAGTGCTATCACTTAAAACGGCTTGCAAATAAGAATGGGAGAGCCCCGAGCTCTGGCTATTCCACCAGCCCCATTCTCTTAGGCACATAGCATTATGTTCAGGACAGGGTGACAGGAGGCAATGCAGGTGAGAGGCCTGGAGAGGACCTCAGTGGGCAGTGCAGGACCCACATGATGTAACAAATAAAGTGTGCTGAGCACTTGCCGTGCTCCAGACCTTGTACCGTGAACTCCATGTACGTTCTCATTTAATCCTCACAGTCACACAGGGCAGTACTCATTTAACAGGGGAGAAACTGAGGCTTGAGAGATTAAGTAACACCCCAGAGTACCACACCTAATTAGTGGCAGAGCTGGAACTTCGAACTTAGTTCTATCTGATGCCAAAATCGAATAATAATAACTGCTACGATTTCTTGAGAGCCTACCATGAGCAATGAGTGCCCCCGTGCTTTGCATGGAACTAACTCATTTAGTTCTCACTTATGATGCAGGTATTTTATTGTCCCTATTTTACAGATGAGAAAACTGAGGCACAGAGAGTTTAGGTAACTTTCCTAAGGCTTCACGTCTAGTAAATCCACCACACCCTTGTGTCAACCTTGAATTATGGGCATCCCTAATGTCCAGAAAGCCTGCCTGGTCAGGGAGGGCAGAAGACAAAAATTCTGGCAGCTCAGATCCTTCACCCCAAAATGGAAACAGCTTCTCACTCAGGACCTCACACTAAAGCTATGCTGTGCCCCACTCTGCACGGATAAGGATTTGTGCTTAACCAAGATCCATCGTCTGCAGAAATAGTTCTTTTATGTATAACTACTATCACCAACTTGTGAGAGATGATTTAGAGTTAACAAAATATTGGGCTGGCCCGTGGCTCACTTGGGAGAGTGCGGTGCTGATAAAACCAAGGCCATGGGTTTGGATCCTATATAGGGATGGCCGGTTAGCTCACTTGGGAGAGCATGGTGCTGACAGGCCCAAGTTAAGAGTTAGGATCCCCTTACCAGTCATCCTTTTTTTTTTTTAAGAAAAAAAGCATTTTCTTATCCGTTACCTCATTTTATTTGAAAATGGCCATATGAACCCTTTGTTGAGAGGGCTACAGGCTAACACAGAATTAGCTCAGGTATGGGGTGACTAACACTTATTGAATACCTTGTTATATTCTGCATCATGTGATCATCCTACAACAATCATATTATACAGATGAGAAATCTGGGCTCAGAGAGATTGAGCAGCTGATCCAAGGTCACATGACTAGTAAGACACAAAGCTAGGATTTGAACTCATCCACTCACTTTCCACTAAACCCTCAGATGTACAACTGAAAGTCTCTCTAAGAGCTCTTAGTACATTCACCCTGAGGAGTGGAGGGATGACAGCCTGGGGACAAAGCACCAGGGACAGGAGCTGGTACCATATGCTAGGGGAGGCTGAGAAATCCTTCCCAGAACATGTGATATCATTTCTTACAGAGAAGCAAAAAATCATTGCCATTGTCCCTAGGGCAGTGTTCGCCTCCTCTAATGAGCGTGTACCTGTACATGTACACACACACCACACACACGTGCACATGCAACTGTACCTCTACAGCCTGGACAGAGAGAAACTACCCACATGACTCCAAGGGCCCAGCACCCGCCAGCTGCCTCACTTGGATGTCACCACTGGAGTCATCGATCACCAGCTCAGCCCTCATCCTCCCTGACAGCAGGGCAACACTCTTCACTCACCTTCCAGGGGCCTGTCTCTCTCAATGGACTCTTCTGGACGGATACAGAAAGTGAAATCCACAGCAAGCCCTTATGCTGCTCAAGGATTCCCACCTTCAAAAGAAAACATGTCTTAATGCAAAAAAGAGGGCCTTACAGTGCACTGCCCTGAAGAAAATGTATCACCCCCCCAGCCAGTCGCTACACAATTCGTCTTCTGTCCTCAAGGATGAGCTCAGGCCCAATATCTCAGGAGATCTAGAGAGCTGGGTTCAAGTCCTAACTTTGCTCTTTGCCCTCAAGCAGTTCACTTCTCCTCTCTGGGTTTTTTTTTCCCTCCTCTGCAAAATTAAAAGTTTGGACTAAATGCCCCTTTGGGCTGTAAGAGTTCCTGCCCATGGTCTCCACCAGAGCGATCCATTTCTCTCTGCCCTACATGAGGTAGAGCAGTCAGTGCTGACTAGGAAAGCCTCGCTCTTCCCTAGAAGCTGGGGACCTGAGACCTTCAGATATTGCAACCGTTATGTGCCAGCTCAGGTAGGAATATCAGGCACCTGCCACCCTGACTCATGGTAAATCCAGCTCCTAGCAAAGTGGCAGGCTCGGAAAAGGTGTTCCATAAAGGTTTGCTGGCTGGCTGGCTGGACAGAATAGTAAATGAATGAGTGTCTTTGACTTTCTGCTTTTCTCTTTCCAATATCTTCTGGTCTACTCCAAGGTGACCATCTTCCAGAATCCATTCAAGACCCCACCTGGCCCCATAGCCCATACCTGGATAATGATTTGCCTGCAGTGTGGTGGCCCTGGCCTTGCCCGTGGCCTAGTCGGTAAACACCCTCTGTGCAATGAGTAACCTTTTATCTGACAGGTAATTAGCTATAGAGAAAGCCAATTAAAACAGAGATCATCTTAATAAAAGGGTGTGAGTGTGTATTTGACTGCAGATGCACAATGAATTACTTTAATTTGCAAAGAAAACTCTTCTAGTCTGAAGAGCTTATTTGGCTGCCAGAAAGAAGGATACTTCCAGAAGATCAGCCCCTCCTCTTCAGGGCAGCTCAGTAGGGGAGGAAGGCTCAGGATGCAAATACTTGATTTGCTTCTTTAAATGACATACTGGTTGAACATCTGTACAGCTGCCTGGGTGTCAGCAGCATCCCTCCTCCTGAGCTGCCCATGGCAGTGATGGAGCAGCTACCCAAGCAGCCTCTACAGCACCCAGCACACCCTGACTACTGTCACTAGGCGTTTATTTCTGCAAGCAGTGAGCTAAGGAGAGAAAGTGAGCCTAGACAATCTCACCTGGGGATCAGAGGATGCCTGGGGTTTAAATTCTGTGCATTGTGCTGTAAGTGTACCATCTATGCTTTCAGGCTAGACAAGTCCAGTGTCTCTGAGGACTTAGCTAAGAGTCACTTCCTTTGGAAAATCTTCCCTGGCTGCCTAAGCCCGAGGAAGGAATTCAAAGCATTGATCCTACTTTTAGTTATCAGAGGTAGCTAGTGGTGAAACACAAGTCTGGAGTCAAAGTATAGTCATCTTTTGGTATCCATGAGGGATTGATTCCAGAACCTTGTGGAGAGCCAAATATATGGATGCTCAAGTCCCTGATATAAAACACCATAGTATTTGCATGTAACCTGTGCATATCATCTTGTATACTTTAAACCATCTCTAGATTACTTATAATACCTAACACAATGTAAATGCTATGTAAGTAGTTATTATACTGTATTGGTTTTTATATGCATTATTTTTTATTGTTGTATTGTTATTTTGTTATTTTTTCTAATATTTTTGATCTGCATCTGGTTGAATGCATGGATGTGGAACCCACAGATAAGGAGGGCTGACTGTATCTGACTTCCAGTCCCTGTTCTATATAACTTTGTGCAAGTTACTTAACCTCTCAGTGCCTGATCATTCTCATCTGCCAAATGGGCTAATGGTATCTTCCTCACAGTCATTACAAAAATTAAATGAGATACTGCATGTAAAGCAAAGCATCTGATAATAGTGTCTGACACATCGTAGGTGCCTCTCATCCCCCTCATCCTCATTTCCTGTTTACTTATCAATATCCCTCTGACAACTTGCCAGTTCTGAGAAGGCAGGAACCACATGCACATCTCTATCCTAGCTCTGTAACCATTTGCTTAGTGACAAAAGGAAGCATTGGGCAGCTGTGCCTCTGCATCGGACTCAGGGACAGGCTTCTGGAAGCCCATACGTTGCTTCCTTAGTGCAAATCTCCCTCCCCGCCTCCCTCCAGGGAAAGCTGGCTCCTCCCTCCCATGCAGATTATATTTGATGCAATAAAGCAAAGTGAGGATGAGAAAGAGAAGCGGATAAACAGCTGAGCCTAAGGGGCGGGGAGCTCCCAGCCTCCCCTGGTGGGCAAGGCCTCTGGGGAGGGCGACCTCGGCATCAACACCCCTGTGTGGAACCCAGGAGGTGCTGGCGATGTTAAATGCCGATTACCCCTGGGGCATGTGGTTACTGTGCTACGGTAACTCACCCCCCTGAAGCGCCTGATTGCTTAAGCATCTCTTTGCAAAATGTTTATTTTATTTATTTTTCTCCATGAATGTTTAATCAGGTGCCTTGACGAGGCGCACAGCAGCCCTCCCCAGACAGCAGCCGGAGATGGCGTGATCAGCACTATTTGTCACATCGGGTGGCTCAGAGGGTGGCCACCACCTCTGTGCTCTCTGTCTCACTGGCCCCAGCCCACATCCCTAGGGCCCCCCACTCCACTGCACCAAGCCCAGGATATCCAGCTCCCCTGGCTGGCAGAAGGCCTTGAGGATCAGCCACATTGACCCCACATACCCCCCACTATGGCGGTCACTGGGGGGTCCTT